>NW_006922309.1:394062-394715 GCF_000298275.1 Orycteropus afer afer | reverse complement strand
CCTTATCAGAGAGTTCCAATGCTGGTTCCTTCTCAAGGATGTGTTCTGGGTCTGTGTCCTGCTCCCTTGTTTCTACCACCTTATGCTGCTTCTCTGTGTGGACTGTGATGGTCTGTGGTCTCTGAGGTACTGTGGCATTGGTGTATTTAGATCTCTGTTCACTGTTTGTGAAGAGCAGTTAAGGGTGATTCCAGCTCTTCTTGGTGAATTTTATCATTGGCCTGTTGGTTAAGAAGGAGGTAGTGGCTGACACTCAGTAAGTGAAGTTGCAGGAAGTGTGGGTGTAGTTGTGTCTTATGGGGACTGATGTTGTCTCCCACTCAATTAGACACAAAATACAATCAGATAACCTTCAAAAAACTTGTCAGTCTTGCAGCTCCCAAGTGACCTTGGGGTTGCTGGAAAGCAGAAAGTGTTCTTAAGCCACAGGAATCTGCTAGAGTGCTGTGTATTTAAATATCAAAAATAGTCAAGCCACTTTTTAAACCTTCAAAGTGCCGGCACCCTCCAAACCAGCAAAAGTCCACAGCTCAGCCCACCTTTCTTTTCACCCTCTCTGTTTTTTCCCCAGCCACCATGAACAGTCCTCTGTGCAGTCTCTGGCTAGCAGGGTGATTTTTAGGTTAATTCTTAAGTCCTACCACCACTCAGGA
>NW_006922309.1:387417-393082 GCF_000298275.1 Orycteropus afer afer | reverse complement strand
TTTTAGTTCTTATATTATTTAGTTATCATATCTTTACCTATGGTCTATTTTGTGTTTATTTGTTTGTTATTTGGGGTGAAACAAGATTGATATTTTTTTTTTTACTCCTCATAATTGTTTTTCCAATTAATCTAGGAGAGTTGTTGAAAGTTTTATTCTTTCTCTGCAAAATGGTGCCTTCCTTTGTAGAAAGTCAGTGGGTCATACATGTTGAGATCTACTAATGGAGGAAAAGTATATATATATGTATATATATATATATTTAAACATGAACACACATTAATGAAACAGTCTTGATTTTTAAGCTTCACTATAAGTCAAGAAATCAAGTAGTGTATATTGTCCAACTGCACTCTTTGTCCATGCTGTTTACTTATTCCAGTTCCTGTAAATGCCCATATAAATTCTAGTATCTGCTTCCAAATTAATGGGATTGTGAATGGAAATAAGATTAATCTAAATGTGAATTTGGAAGAATCCAGTCTTGTCAGTACAGGACTTCAACAATTCCTGAATACAGATTATCTCTCCATTTATTTAGGTCCTTCTAAATTTTTAACAACAAAAATCTGTAGCTTCTAAATTTCGGGACTTAGATATCTTCTGCCAAATGTTTCAACAATGTTTCTTATTTTTGATAATATTATGAATGACATTGATTTTTAAATCTAAGTGTCTAATTATCTCCTTGTTATAAAGACATGCTTTTGATTTCTGGGTAGTGATCTTTTATCATGCAAACTTTCTGAGCTCATTAATTAATTCTGTTGATGTCTTTTTCTATAGTCCCTGTGTATATTTTCTCCATTGATCTAGAATTATACTATCTGAGAATAAACATATTTCTGCATTTGCCTTTGCAAAATATATGTATTATTCTTTCCTATTGTGTTGGCTAGACTCTGCAGCACACTGCTGAATAAGGGTGGATATTTTAATTTTTCTCCTGATTGTAGGGGAAACATTGAGTCTTATAGCAATAATTGGGAGGTTATATTTTGTCATTGTTTTGTTTTACCTGCCTTGCATCATTAAGATTGAGGGTGTTCCCTTTATTCCAAGGTTGCTAAGAATGTTGCATGACTAGAAGTTGACATATTTTTGGTGCTTTTTCTTCATTTATTGATATATTGACTTCTTTGACATTGACATTGGACCTTCTTAATAAACAAAACTCTGGTGCAATTCCTGAGCTGAGAGCTGAATTCAACATTACAGGTTACATCTATACCAGCTTAATCATCTGCCATAAATTTCCTGAGATGTTGCTACTAGTAGAAACCTCTGGCTCAACCCAACTCTAAGTCAAGATGTAATTTGCTCCGTGATGTGCTGTGATGGGACATGAGAGATCAATTTTCATTTTAGAGCAAATGGAATATACCTGCACCTACAGTTGACATGAAGGTCACAACCTCATCTTGGGAATGCAGAGCAAGCCACAGATGTTCCCAGTCATATAATTTCTAGATTTGATTGCTATAATTCACTGAGTCTACACACCTGAAACTACTTACCTAGTGACTTCAGTTGATATAGAGTGAAGTGGATCCATTTACTGCTCATAATACTTCAAATACCATTTCCTCTATATTGTCATCTAATGACACTCAGCCATCATTTCAAATGACCAAGTAGAGAAATGTATCATAATACATGTAAAATAGTCTACAGACTTTCAAATGTCATGAAGCAGAGGCTCTCCCTTACTGCACATTTACTAAATGGCAGAGAGTCATATAGAGATTAGATAGGAGCTGGGCAGCTATTGATCTCCTCTTTTCATTACAATGATCATGTTATTTGGTCTTTATTATTTTCATGTCTCAATTAGGATGTTATAGCCCCAAGAAAAGCTTGAAAAATAATGCTAGCATGAATATTCCCTGCCTGATTTGAGCTTGAATGACTTTAAAATAAAACTCAAGAATTTTGTTAAAACAATAGGTAAATGGAATTTATTATCATGGCTATAATTTCACTTCTTTGAGAGCAGGTTTTTAAAAATATTTGTCTTTCTGTAACAGTAAATATCACAGCAACACAGCTTTTTAGTTGATCTATATGCTTTTTTAAGTTATAACAGCTATAATAAAGCATTCACCATGATAAGCATATACTTAAATAAGAAGAGAATAACATAAATATGGATGGGACCTGGAAAATATTATTTTCCTTCCTCAAAGATGTAATAAAAAATACAGTAGAAACCATGGTCAGGCACTAACCCTTTTCAAGGAGACCATGAGTTAGCTATTGTTGTTATCATTAAAACACTTCATATCTATTTCTGTGAGGGAGAAATGCTGAAAATACTAGAGAAAAGATATGGATATAGAAGGTAGAATATGTCAGAAATACTCATAGTCTTCCAAATTTATCTCCCCTTATTCTTATTCTGAAATTATAGGTCATTTGCTGGTTTCTTGGGCAGGTCTGTGATGAGAATGGTTAAAGCGACGCAGGGACAAGAAATAAAATTGAATGTGCAAGGAATGGTTTGGAGGAAGAGAGCCTAGGACAGACATGCTTCAGAAGTTGTCTATTTCCTTTACAAATAGTGGTAGAGATGGTAGGATTAAGATGTAAATCAATCCAGACCCATGTGTAAGCAAACAGAAGTAGACTGATCAATATTTGGTGTCAGACTGAGTAGTTGTAAGGCTGTTCTTTTTAATGGGCCACTTTGGCAGAAGGTATCATAACATGATCAGGGTTATGAAGATCAGGGTCAATTTCATGGTGATAAAGAAGGTACATGCTAATCAGATTGATCGACATTTTAGGGCCAGGTACCCGGAGCAAAAGCCAGGCATGAAGCTCTTATTGAGCCAATATGGTGGTTGTTAATAGTCTTACAACCTGATGGAGAGGCAGATGAAAAGAATTCACGGGCCAGTTCTGGTATTCCTCTGGCCTGCACCTCTAAGGCTGAAAATGCCCTGCATGCTTTAATCACAAAGAGCTCAGTCATCCGACTGAACTATACCAGCTAGATAAATTATTATACAGCCTAATAAAGGAGCTCTGGGAGTGCAGTGCCTAAGGCATTTGACTGATAACTAGAAGACTGGCAGTTCAAACCCACCAGCCACTCCTTGGAAGGAAGATTGGAGAATCTACTTCCATAGAGATAACTGCCTCAGAAACCCAAGGAGGGGTTGCTATGAGTTGGATTATGAATATTTAATAGGGAAAACTGAGGTTAATTGGCATAACTTAGTCCTTAAAGACAATGTTCTACATTCTGCTTTGGTAAGTGGTGACTGGGGTCTTAAAAGCTTGTGAATGCCCATCTAAGATGCAGCTATAGTTCTCTCCCTATCTTGAGCAAAGCAGAATGAACAAACTCAAAGACACAAGGAAGCAATTAGTCTAAAAGACTAATGGACTACATGAACCTCATCATTTACCACATTGCAACCAGAAGTACTAGACGATGCCCTGCTGACTAGAATCACAATGGAACATCTCACATAAAGTAGGAGAAAATTATGGAACAAAACTCAGGATCATAAAATCCACCAGACTTACTGTCTCATGTTGTTGTTGTTGTTATGTACCGTCGAGTCAGCCCCGACTCGTAGCGACCCCTCCTTGGGTTTCCGAGGCAGTATCACTACGGAAGTAGATTGCCCAACCTTCCTTCTGAGGAGTGGCTGGTGGGTTTGAACCACCAGCCTTCTGGTTAGAAGTCAAGTGCCTTAGGCACTATGCTACCAGAGAGATGAAGGGCCTTAGACATGCTTCAAACCTAGAAGTGAACTCACTTCCATGGATCATCTTTCAGGCAAAACAAACAGGCCTATAAAGTGAACAACACCACCAGGGAGGAATGCCCCCTTAGAACAATCAACCATAGGAGATCCAAAGGGCAGCATTTGCCGAAAACAAAGCTCAGGAGGCAGGAAAGGGCAGGAAAGACAGAAAAATGGAAATGGGGAACACAGAGCGAAATGCAAAGAATGCTGTAATAGTATGGGGATTACAAACAATGTCATGAAAGATAATGTGTAGAAGTTATTGAATGGGAAACTAATTTGCTCTGTTATCTTCCACCAAAAGAACAATAAAAAACTAAAAAAAAAAAAAAGGAAAAACCCATGAAAATATAGAACATTCTAGCTATGGATGCCTAAATTTGCCTCTAAAAACTACCTACAAATGAAAAGAGGGAAAGATAAAACAATGCCATTTATTGTGTATGCACTGAATGTTAAAGATAAAGCAAAGCAATTAAAATGATACTTCTTATCCTCCCACTGCCGTGGATTCTGACACACAGTTAACATTTCTGACAGAGTAGAGCTGCCCCAAATGATTTCCAAGGCTGTAAATCTTCATAGGCGCAGACTGTTGGGTTTGAATTGCCAACCTTTTGGTTAGTAGCCAAATGTATCTACCACTGTGCCATCAGAGCTGCTTCTTTTTATCCTCACAACATATATAAATATATATGGTGGGGCAATAGTCTCACCTGGCATGATTCTAAGATAATTCAGGCTCAATAGGGTTAAGTGACTTCTTTACATTACCCTTCCAGAAAGAGTTAAATTCACTGTATGAATCAAGTTTTGTTCAACAAGTTCTGACTGAGGAGAAAATTCATGATGTTCAGACAGAGTAACTGTCTGACAGGACATTTCTCGATATCTGCTTCCTGATCCAACACTTCTGATACATCCTAGAGTGACTTTTAAGAATATGTGTGAAGTAAATTTAGCATATAAAAATGTCTTCCAATTTTCTGACAAACATAAGCCAAGGAAATGAGTAAAGATAAGAAAGCTTTTTGAGAAGCAAAGAGTCTATGCAGAAATTAAAGTTGTTTTTTTTTTTTTCCTAGAGAAACATCTTTTAGGTTCATTACACCCTACAAACTGCAGTAATAAATTAATTTTGTATACATAAATTAACTAACTTGTAAGAGATAAATGAAAAATATTTTCTTAAAATTTTAATTATATTTGTCCAATATGTTCAATGTGTTCCAGGTCAATGTGTCCTTTAATTAGATTGTAGGAGGGAGTATGTGAAATCTGCTATGTTTAGCCAAAACTCTCAACTTGCCTGCTAACCAGAAGGCTGGCTGTTCAAACCCACCAGCCACTCCTCGGAAGGAAGGTTGGGCAATCCTACTTCCGTAGTGATACTGCCTCGGAAACCCAAGGAGGGGTCGCTATGATTCGGGGCCGACTCGATGGCAAATAACAACACAACAACAACAACAACATTTTATGTAAAACAAGTCCATGAGAGCCAAAAACCAACCATGAGCATGTCCCACCTGAATTTAGAGATCATCTGAATAATAGATTAGGCTCATTGAGCACCAATGACCAACCAGACAAGTTGTGGGATGATATCAAAATCATCATACATAAAGAAAGCAAAAAAGGTCATTAAAAAGGGAAGGAAGAACAGGCCAAGTGGATGTCAGAAGAGACTCTGAACTTGGTCTTGAGCAAAGAGTAGCTAAAGTAAATGGAATTGGGGAATAACTACATCCAGCTGCCCAACCACTTAAAACCAGGCCCACTCAAGTTGACACATAACCTTGACTACCACACTATCCAAAAGTTGGTGGTTCTAACTCACCCTGAGGCACCTTGGAAGGAAGACCTTGCCATCTGCTTCCTAAGGTCACAAACCATGAAAACCCTAT
>NW_006922309.1:386409-386944 GCF_000298275.1 Orycteropus afer afer | reverse complement strand
ATCTTCCTTCTGAGGAGTGGCTGGTGGGTTTGAGCCGCCAGCCTTCTGGTTAGAAGTCAAGTGCTACCAGAGCTCCCTTTATTATCTTAGAAATTGTATTTATTTGTAAATTGATTCATTTCTTCATATTGTAGTAGCATATGCCATAGTATTTTTTGATGATTAAATGAGGTCAGATATAATTCAATCAAGCCACTTGTTCCAGTGATTGTAGCCTCAATGTTCCTCAAGAAATACCACATAATAAAGGTAATAATAACCTCCATCTTTAAAAGCATGTTTGGAGGCAAGACGTAAGCATTCTGATCGATTATGAAGAATCAAAAGAACCTTTCTTGGATAGTGTGTGGGTCCCTGCTTTTCAGATGTAGATCAAGAAAGAAGACTCTAACATTTCAGAGATTCATTGGTTTGATGGTTTCCTTTTCTGTGAAAGAACTCATTTTCCATGGTCATGAAGCAGCTGTGCCTTAACTTGGTTACAGCCACCATTATTTGCTTGTCAGGATTGAACTTATCAGTAATGTGAGCCCCC
>NW_006922309.1:384635-385779 GCF_000298275.1 Orycteropus afer afer | reverse complement strand
GCTATGAGTTGGGTCTGACTAAGCGGCACATAACAGCAGCAACGTAAGGAAATGAATGGAGAATGAATGTGTGCTGCATTTGGTCTGTATTATCATCTTTACCTTTTGTACCAACTAATATTATTTCATAGTTCATTATTACAATTGCGAGGTCATGATGTGGTTTTGCAGAGTCAGCAATAAAGAGAACTAAATAACACTGGAGAGTAAAGCATCTGTTTTAACCAACTTAATTTCTCCACTATAACTATTTAGGGAAATGTATATTATGTCTTAGAATAGTTGGAGAACAGCTTTTGTGACAAAATGCATCCCTGTCAAAGTTATTTCTTAATGTTAAATGAGTCTCTTACCTGATTGTTGTGTTCTAGTCTTGAAAGACAGTTGAAGCCTTGGAACTCTTTTCTAGTGAAGGAACACATATTTACATGTTATAATATAGTATACTATCTAATGGAAAAAAAGATACCATAAGATACATGCTTTTTGAATATAGTTTATAGCATTTAGGGAACAGTGCAACATTTTCTAATATGAGTTAGGAATATGTATGTATAACATAAATATAAATTTATGAAGCACACATTTTGACCATTTTGTTGTTATGTGCCACTGAGTCAGTTTCAAATCACAGTAACACTATATACAACAGAACAAAATAGTGCCCAGTTCTGGGCCATCATAACTTTCAATACTACGCTTGAGCTCCTCGTTGTAGCCACTGTGTCAATCTATCTTGTTGAGGTTCTTTATTTTTTAGCTGGCCTTCTACTTTACCAAACATAATGTCTTTCTTCAGATACTAGTCCCCCTGATAACTTGGTTAAAGTACAAAAGACAAAATTTTGCACCATCACCTCTAAGGAGCATTCTAGCTTTACCTCTTCCAAGACAGATTTGTTCATTCTTCTGACAGTCAATATTTGTCAACAACACCATAATTCAAATGCATCAATTATTTTTGGGTCTTCCTTATTCAGTGTTCAACCTTCACAAGCATATGAAGTTACCGAAAATACTATGGCTTGAAAATACCATGGTAAATCATTTTGGCCATATCAAAGGCAAGGTTGTTGTTGTTGTTTTTAAGTGCCATCGAGTCGTTTCTGACTCATAGCGACCCCATACACAGCAGAATGAAACA
>NW_006922309.1:374980-382015 GCF_000298275.1 Orycteropus afer afer | reverse complement strand
CTTGTAGGCATATGGATATTATCCTATCACTGACAGCATTGTACTTCAGGACAGATCTTGAAACCTCCTTTGTGATGATGAATGCCATGCCATTCCTTTTCAAACTGTCATTTCCGGCATAGTAGATCATATGGTTGTCTGATTCAAAATGTCCAAAACCAGTCCATTTCAGGTCACTAATGCCGAGGATATCAATCTTTATGAAGGGCAAGGTAGGCAAAACAAATAAGAAAATTACTGGAATCTGTAAAATATACAGTACCCAGATTTTTAATATTTTTATGGAAGATGACCTCCTGAACTAAGTGAGAATATTCTGTCAGAACAGTGGAGAACAGGTATTTATTTTAATAATTTGCTAAAGACCTATGCTTATGTTTTAAGAAGTCATTTTTATAAAGGCTTTATAAGGACACACACAAACATATATTGATTCATATAGACTTTTATAAAAAATTGCACTTGCTATTTGTTGTAATTCATTGTATATTTACCTTAACTAAGAGTTTGGTGTTGTTCGTGCCTTTGATTCAATTACAGCTCAAAGCAACCACAAGTAAAACAGAAAAAAGAGAAGAAAAGAAAACAAACAAACAAAAAGCACTGCTTTGTCCTGTGCTATCCTCACAATCATTGCTACATTTGAGCCCATTGTGGCTTCCACCATGTCAATCCATCTTATTGAAGGTCTTCCTCTTTTTCACTGACCCTGTACATTGCCAGACACAAAGTCCTTCACAAGGGACTGGACCCCTCTGCTAACAAGTGTAAAGTTAGTGAGATGAAGTCTCACTATACTCACTTCTAAGGAGCATTCTGGCTGGACATTTTCCAAGACAGATTTGTTTGTGCTTAAGGCACTCTGTGGTATGTTCAATATTCTTTGCCAACGTCATAATCCAAAGTCATCAGTACTTTTTTAGTCTCTCTTATTCATTGTCTTTATTCATTTTTGCATGTGTGGAACCTCCCTGGAGGAAGGCCATAGTAAGCTAGTCCCGGGACCAGCAGAAGGTGGGTATTTGCCTGCATGGAGCAGCTTTGGGGGAAGGTCATAATAAGACATCCCCGGGACCCCTGGGACCAGAGGAAGGTGAATGTTTGTGTATGTGGAGCCACCTTGGGCACAGGCCTCAGTAAGCCAGCTCTAGGACCAGCGGAAGGCTGGTGTTTGCATGCATGAAGTGCTTCAGGGACAGGCTGGGTAAGCAAACAGGGTGGGGGAGACCAGGAAATGAACAGAGCAGTTTGGAACAGCTAAGGGAGACAAACTTGTCTGTCAGTTTGTCATACTTTGGTAGCTTGAGTTTTGCTGTGAGGCTGGAGGCTATGCCACTGGTGCTTCAAATGCAAGCAGGGTTACCCATACTGGACAGGTTCCAGTGGAACTTCCAGACTAGGACAAACTTGGATGAAGGAAGAGACCATCCAATTCTCAAATAAATGACCAGTGAAAACCTTATGAATAGCAGTGAAACATCATCTGATATATTACTGGAAACTTTATGAATATCCCTGAACACTGTGTGATATACTGCCAGAAGATGATCCCTCTGGTTGGAAGGCACTCAAAATATGATTGGAAAAGAGCTGCCTCCTCAGAGTAGGGCCAACATTAATGATGTACATAGAGTACAGTTTTTGGGACTTCCATTTGCTGATGTGGCACATCTCAAGATGAGAACAGCTGAAAACATCCTTTAATAATTGGAATATGTAATGCATGAAATATGAATCTAGGAAAATTGAAAGTTGTCAAAAATGAAATGGAACATATAAAGATTGATATCCTAGGCATTAGTGAGATGAAAAGGACTGTTTTTGGCAATTGTGAATCAGACAATCATACGATCTACTACGCCAAGAATGACAAATTGAAGAAGAATGGTGTGGCATTCATCATTACAAAGAATGCATCAAGATCTATCCTGATGTACAATGCTGTCAGTGATAGGATAATATCCATAATATTACTATTATTCAAATATATGCACCAACCACCAAAGCCAAAGATGAAGAAATTGAATATTGTTGCCAACTTCTGTAGTCTGAAATTGACTGAACATGCAATCAAGATATGTTAATTATCATGGGTGATTGGAATTGAAAAGTTGGAAACAAAGAATAATCACCAGTAGTTGGAAAATATGGCCTTGGTGATGGAAATGATGCTGGAGATCGCATGACAGAATTTTGCAAGACCAATGACTTATTCATTGCAAATATCTGTTTTCAACAACATAAATGGTGGCTATACACGTGGACTTCACCGACGGAGAACACAGGAAACAGATTGATTACATCTGTGGCAAGAGGTTATAGAAAATCTCAATATCTTCAGCCAAACCAAGGCCAGGAGCTGACTGTGGAACAAACCATCAACTGCTCTCATTCAAGTTCAACAAGAAGTTGAAGACAATTAAAACAAGTCCATGAGAGCCAAAATATGACCTTGAATATATCCCTCTTGAATTTAGTAACCATTTAAAGAATAGATCTGAGATATTGAATATCAATGATGAAAAACCAGAGGAATTGTGGGATGACATCAAGAACATCATCCAAGAAGAGAGCAAGAGGTCATTAAAAAGACAAGAAAGGAAGAAAAGACCAAAATGAATGTCAGAAGAGACTCTGAAACTTGCCCTTGAATGGAGAGTAGCTAAAGCACATGCAAGAATAATCAGAATAAAAGAGCTGAACAGAAGATTTCAAAGAGCCATTTGAGAAGACACAGTCAAGCATTATAATGAAATATGCAAAGATCTGGAGTTAGAAAATCAAAAGGATAGAATGTGCTCAGCATTTCTCAAGCTGAAAGAACTGAGGAAAAAAAAATAATTAAGACTCAAATTTCAGTATTGGAAGTTTCCATGGACAGTATGTTGAATGACACGGGAAACATCAAAAGAAGATGGATGGAATACAAAGAGTCACTGTAGTAAAAAGAATTGGTAGATGATCATTCATTTCAAAAGGTGACATATGAACAAGAACTAATGGTACTGAAGAAAGAAATTGAAGGTGCACTGAAAAAATTAGCAAAAAAAAGTCTCCATGAATTGACTAAATACCCATTAAGATGTTTCAACAAATGGATGCTGCTTTGGAGGCACTCATTTGGCTGTGCCAAGAGATTTGGGAGATAGCTACCTAGCCAATTTACTGCAATAGATACATATTTGTACCCATTCCAAACAAAGGTGATCCCATAGAATGTGGAAATTATCAAACAATACAATCGGTATCACATGCAAGTAAAATCTTACTGAAGATAATTAAAAAATGGTTGAAGTAGTACACTGACACAGAACTTCCAGAAATGCAAGCTGGATACAGAAAGGCATATGGAGCAAGGGATATCATAGCTAATGTCAGATGGATCTTGGCTTAAAGCAAAGAATATCAGAAAGATGTTTACTTGTGTTTTACTGACTATGCAAAGGCATTCAATTGTGTGGGCCATAACAAATTGTGTATGATGTTGTTGTTGTTGTTGTTATGTGACGTCAAATTGTACTTGATTCATAGCGACCCCTCCTTGGGTTTCTGAGACAGTATCACTACAGAAGTAGATTGCCCCATCTTCCTTCCAAGGAGTGGCTGGTGGGTTTGAACCACCAGCCTCCTGGTTAGCAGTCAAGTACCTTAGGCATTAAGCTACCAGAACTCCTGTATGATATTGAGAATATGGGAATTCCAGAAGTCTTAATTGTCCTCATGAGGAAACTGTACATAGACAAGTAGGCTGTTGTCTGAACAGAACAAGGGGATACTGCCTGGCTTAAAATCAGGAAGGTAGTGTGTCATACTTGAATAAGTATGTTCTTTCAATATACTTATTCAATCTGCACAAAGAGGAAATAATCTGAGAAGCTGGACAATGTGAAGAAGAATGTGGCATCAGAATTAGAGGAAGACTCATTAACCATCTGAGATACACAGAGGACACAAATATGCTTGCTGAATGTGAGAATGACTTGCAGCACTTACTGATGAATATTAAAGACTACAGTGTGCAGTATGGATTACACTTCAATATAAAGGAAACAAAAATCTTCACAACTGGACCGATAGGCAGCATCATGATAAATGGAGAAAAGATTGAAGTTGTCGAAGACTTCCAATTACTTGGTTATAAAATCAACACAAATAGAAGCAGCAGTTAAGACATCAGACGATGTATTGCATCAGGAAAATCTTCTGCAAAAGACCTCTTTCAAGTGCTTAAGGTCAAAGATATCTCCTTCAGACTAAGATGTACCTAAAGCAAGCCATGGTATTTTCAATTGCCTCATATATATGTGAAAGCTGGACAATGAATAAGAAAGAGAAGAAGAGTTGATGCTTTTTAGTTATGGTGTTGATGAAGTAGGCTGAAAGTACCATGGACTGCTAAAAGAACTAACAAATCTGTCTGGACGAAGTGCAGCCGAATGCTCCTTGGGGGCAAAAAATGGCCAGACTTGATCTCATCTACTTCGGTCATGTTATCAGAAGTGACCACTCCCTGGAGAAGGATATCATGCTTTTTAAATTGGAGGGTCAACGGAAGAGAGGAAAGCCCTCAACAAGATGTATTGACACAGTGGCTGCAGTGATTGGCTTAGGAATAGTAGGGATAGAGAGTCTGGCACAGAACTGGACAGTGTTTTGTTCTGTTCTGTATAAGGTCACTATGAGTCAGAGACAACTTGACGGCACCTAACAACAGCAACAACAATTCATTGTCCAGCTTTCACACACACATATTGTTGTTGTTAGGTGCCATTGAGTTGGCTCCAAGTCATCGCGACCCAGGGTACAGCAAAACAAAACACTGTCAGTACTGTGCCATCCTCAAAATCTTTCCTGTGACAATTCATAAAATTTTTCATGGCAATTCATAGTTTTTCAGTAACAAATCAGACAGTGTTTCACTGCTTATTACAAGATTTTCAGTGGCCAGTTTTTTCAGAAGTGGATGGCTCATTCTTTTGCCCAGTTTATCTCCATTCAGAAGCTCTGCTAAAACCTGTCCACCATGGGGGACCCTACTAGTATCTGAAATATTGATGGCATTGTGTCCAGACTCACAGCAACATGCAAACCACCACAGTATGACAAACTAAGAGATGAGTGGTGCATATGAGATAATTGAAAATAGCATGGCTTGGGTCAGACATAACTTAGTCCTCAAAATGACATCTTTGCTTTTTAAATGTATAAAGAGATTTTTTTGCAGCAGATTTGCCCAATGAAAGATGTCATTTCATGTCTTGACTCCTATTTCCATGGGCATTGATTATGGATATAAGTGAAATGAAATCCTTCACAACTTCAAACCTTTCCCCGTTTATCATATTTCTTATTGGTCCTGTTGGGAGGATTTTTTTTTTTTTCTTTATGTAAAGGTGTAATCTGTACTGAAGGCTGTAGTCTTTGTACTTCATCAGTAATTATTTCAAGTCTTCCTCACTTTCAGCAAACAAAGTTGAGTCATCTGAATATCCCAAGTTGTTAATGAGTCTCCCTCCGATCCTGATGCCTCATTCTTCTTCCTTAGTGCAGCTTCTCAGAATATTTTCTCAGCATACAAATTGGATATGTGTGATGAAAGGGTACAACCGTGACACACACTTTCCTGGTCTTTACCATACAATATCCCCTTGTTCTGTTCAAATGACTGCCTATTGGTCTATGTACATGTTCCACATGATTACAATTTATTCTTCTAGAATTCCCATTTTGCACAACATTACCCATAATTTAGGAGGAAGCAGAGGCAGGGATACAAGTAAGGCCAGGGACCCAGGCCACAGCCCTCCCAAGTGGTGGGAAAGCCAGAGAAAGCAGGGAAAAAGCCAGGGGTGGAGGGTGGGGGATCAGGACAATGTGAGGAAGCGGAGGCAGGGATCCAGGTAAGGCCAGGAACCCAGGCCATGGCCCTCCCAAGTGGCAGGAAAGCTGGGGAAAGCAGAGAAAAAGCCAGGAGGAGGGACCAGGACAGAGCAAGGGAGCAGAGGAAGGGTTCCAGGTGAGGCTGGGAACCCAAGAGCTTCATTCATCATCAGAGTAGAACCAGCCTTAATGATATGGATAAGGTAAAGCTTTCAAGACCTTCATTTGCTGATGTGGTAGGACTCAAATTGAGGAGAAACAGCTGCAAGCATCCATTAACAATCTGAACATGGAATATACAAAGCATGAATCTAGGAAAATTGGAAGTTGTTGAAAATGAAATGGAGCACATGAAGATTGATATCCTTGGCATTAGTGAGCTAAAATGGACTGGTTTTGGACAGTTTGAATCAGATCACCATTTTGTCTACAATGCCGGGAATAAAAATTTGAAGAGGAATGACATGGCATTCAAAATCACAAAACATGTTTCAAGATCTGTCCTGAAGTACAGTGCTATCAGTGGTAGGATAATATACATACACCTACAAGGAAGATGAGTTAATACAACTATTATTCAAATTTATGCACCAACTACCAAAGCCAAAGATGAGGAAATTGAAGATTTTTTCAGTTTCTGCAGTCTGAAATTGACCAAATATGCAATCAGGATGTGTTAATTATCACTGGTGACTGGAATGCAAAAGTTGAAAACAAAGAAGAATCACCGGTAGTTGGAAAATTTGGCCTTGGTAACAGAAATGATGCTAGAAATCACATGAGAGAATTTTGCAAGACTGAGGACTTTTTCATTGCAAATACCTTTTTTCAACAACTCAGATGGTAGCTATACACATGGACTTCACCAGAGGGAATGCACAGAAATCAGACTGACTAGATCTGTGGTAAGAGGTCCTGGGAAATCTCAGTATCTTCAGCCAAAACCAGGCCAGGAGCTGATTGTGGAACAGACCATCAACAGCATATATGCAAGTTCAACTTGAAATTAAAGACAATTAAATCAAGTCCATGAGAGTCAAAATATGATCTTGAATATATCCCTCCTGAATTTAGAGACCATCTAAAGAATAGATTTGATGCATTAAACATCAATGACCGAAAACCAGAAGAATTGTGGGAGGATATAAAAAGCAT
>NW_006922309.1:373778-374453 GCF_000298275.1 Orycteropus afer afer | reverse complement strand
TGCAAAGAAAGATTATCCTACAGAATGTGGAAATTATCAAATAATATCATTAACATCACACACAAGTAAGATCTTACTGAAGAAAATTCAAAAACAGTTGCAGCAGTATATTGACAGAAACATCCAGAGGTGCAAGCTGGATTCAGAAAAGGATGTGGAACAAGAGGTATCATAGCTTCTGTCAGATGGATCCTGTCCCAAAGCAAAGAATACCAGAAAGATGTTTATTTGTGATGGTGCAAAGCCATTTGATTGTGTAGATCATAACAAATTGTGGATGACATTGAGAAGAATGGGAATTCCACAACACTTGATTGTACTCTTGAGGAATCTGTACACAGACCAGTAGGCTGTCATTCGAACAGAACAAGGGGACACCACATGGTTTACAATCAAGAAGGGAGTACATTAGGGTTGTATCCTTTTCTCATACTTATTCAATCTGTATGCCAAGCAAATAATCCGAAAAGCTGGACTATATGAAGAAGAACATGGTATAAAGATTGGAGGAAGAATCATTAACAACCTGTGATATGCTGATGACACAACTTTGTTTGCTGAAAGCAAGAATGACTTGAGGAACTTACTGATGAAGATTGAAGAATACAGTCTGCAGTATGGATTACATCTCAATATAAAGAAAACAAAATTCCTCACAACTGGACCTATAAGAAG
>NW_006922309.1:371532-373203 GCF_000298275.1 Orycteropus afer afer | reverse complement strand
AACAACAACAACAACAACAACTCGTACTTTGCTCTGATTCACACATTCTAGAACATTTACATTGTAAATAAAACACAGATAAACTTATTTCTAGTATCCTTAGGTCTCCACTAAGATCCATCTGACATCAGCAATAATATCCTTCATTTCATGTCCTCTTCTGAATTTGGCTTGACTTCTGCCATTAGTTGTGATGTACTGTTGCAACTGGTTTTTCAATTATCTTGAACATAATTTTTTCTTATATATGATATGAGAGATATTTTTCAATACTTTCCACATTCCATTGGGAGGCCTTTCTTTGGAATAGGCATGAATATGAATCTCTTCCAGTTAGTTGAGCAGTTAGCTTTCTTCCACATTTATTTGCATAGATGGGTGTGCCCTTCCTGCATTGTGTCCATTTGTTGAAAGATCTCAATTGGTATTGTGTAAATTTCCTGGAGGTTTACATATCCCATTCAGTGCAGTCTGGAATTTTTCCTTTAGGACGATCTGTTCTGGATTATAAGCTACCTCCTGAAATTGCTGAGTGTCAACCAATTCTTTTTGGTACAGTGATTTTGTGTATTCCTACCATCTTCTTTTGATGTTTCCTGCATCATTCATTTTTTGCCCATAGACTTCTTCAATATTGCCACTTGAGTCTTGAATTTTTTCTTTGCTTTGAGAATGTTTACTTTGATAAATACCAAGTATGTTATTCCTTTTTGGTTTTCTAACTCCAGGTCTTTTCATGTATCATTATAATACTTTACTTTGTCTTCTTGAGCTGCCCTTTGAAATCTTCTTTTCAGCTCTTTAACATCATCATTTCTTCCATTCACATTAGCTACATTGCATTCAAGAGTAAGTTTCAGGGTCTCATCTGAAATCTATTTTGGTCTTTCCTTTCTTTCTTGTCTTTTTAATGATCTTTTGATTTCTTAATATATGATGTCCTTGATGTAATCCCACAACTCGTCTGGTTCTGTTCATTATTGTTCAAAGTGTCAAAACTGTGCTTGAGGTGATCTCTAAATTCAGATCAGATACAGTCAAGGTTGTACTTTGGCTCTCATGTACTTGTTTTACTTCTTTCAGTTCCAATTTAAACTTGCATATGAGCAATTAATGATCTATTATGTAGTCAGCCCATGGCCATGTTCTGAATGATAATACTGAGATTTTCCATGGTCTCTTTCCACAGATGTAGTTGATTTGATTTCTGTGCATTCTCTTCAGTGAGGTCCACATATATCATTACTGTCAGTGTTGTTGAAAGAGGGGTTACAGTGAATTGTTTGATATGGCCCTTCTAGCCATTGTCCTCCATTTCATGATATATTGTAAATCCAGTTATCTATGCCTGTTTGGGGTGGTGTGGTAGTTAAGTCATGTGTCAACTTGGCTGGGCAGCTGGTAGTAGTCATTCCCTATAAATGATTGACAATAGGCTCTGTGGTGGGATTTGATGTGAGCAACTGAGGAGCTGATGATTGTTAAAGCCATCCACTTGGATTATTTCTGTTGGACCAACAATGTTGGGATATATCTTGAGTCCCACCTTGCTGGAGGGTATAACTCAAATCACTACCCTTAGTATCCCTGAGGGTATACCTATGAATCTCCTGGGACGATTTCCCCTCCTCTTGCTCGGGTTCTGTGTTTTGGCTCATTGTCATTTCACCT
>NW_006922309.1:366610-369123 GCF_000298275.1 Orycteropus afer afer | reverse complement strand
AAGGCGCACCTAACCCAAGCCATGGTATTTTCAATCACTTCATATGCATGTGAAAGCTAGACATTAAATAAGGAAGACCAAAGAAGAATTGATGCCATTGGATTGTGGTGTTGATGAAGAATCCTGAAAATATTACGGACTGCCAGAAAATGAACAAATCTATCCTGGAAGAAGTACGGCTGGAATGCTCCTTAGAAGTGAGTGAGAATGGCCAAAATTTGTCTCACCTACTTTGGTCAAGTGGCCAGAAGAGACCATGCTTCCAGAAGGATATCATGCTTGGTAAAGAGGAGAGCCAGAGGAACAGATAAAGACTCTCAATGCAACGGACTGACACGAGGGCGGCAATGATGGGCTCACGCATAACAAGGATTGTGAGGCTGGGGTAGGACAGAACAGTGTTTTGTTCCATTATACGCAGGATTGCTTTGAGTCGGAGTCAACTTGATGGCAACTACCATCAACAACTGTCATCAATATCACACTGGAATACAATTTACTGAAGATAATTAAAATATGGTTGCAACAGTATATTGACAGAGAAATTCTAAAAATTCAAAAGAAAGTGTGGAACGAGGAATATCACTGCTAATGTTAGATGGATCTTGGCTGTAAGTAAAGAATACCAGAAAGAATGTATACATGTGTTTTTATAGACTATGCAAAGGCATTTCACTGTGTGGATCATAACAAATTATAGATAACTTTGTGAAGAATGGGAATTCTAGAACACTTAATTGTGCTCAGGAGGAACCTGCACATAGACCAGAAGGCAGTTACTTGAGCAGAACAAGGGGATATTGCAAAGTTTAAAATCAGGAAGGGTAAGCATCAGAGTTGTACCTTTCACCATACTTATTTAATTTGTGTGCTGAGCAAATAATGCAAGAAGGTGGACTACATAAAGAAGAATTCAGCATCATGACTAGAGGAAGACTCCTACCAATCTGTGATATGCAGATGACACCACCTTACTTACTAAAAGTGATGACAACTTGGAGCACTTACTGATGAAAATCAAAGACTATAGCCTTCGGTATGGATTACACTTCAACATAAAGCAAGCTGAAGTTCTCACACAACTGGACCAATAAACAACATCATAATAAATGTAGAAAAGACTGAAGTTGTCTGGGATATTATTTTACTTGGATCCCCAATCAGCACCCATGAAGCTGCATGAAATCACACAACATATTGCGCTAGGCAAATCTGCAGCAGAAGACCTCTTTAAAGTGTTAACAAGCAAAGATGTCACATTGAGAGCTAAGTGAGCCTTACCCAAGCATGATATTTTTATTAGCTTTCTATGCATGCTAGAGCTAGACAGGAAATAAGTAAGACCACAAACAAATTTGTGCATTTGAATTATGGTGTTGTTGAAGAATATTGTATGTAGCATGGGCTGCTAGAAGAATCACCATAGGATGTGCAACTGGAAAGTTACTTAGAAGCAAGCATGGCAGACTTCATCTCTGGTACTTTTGTCATGTTGTCAGAAGGAATCAATACCTAGAGAAGGATATCATGATTGGTAAAATATATGGTCAGCAAAAGGAAGACCTCAATGAGATGGATTTGCACAGTGACTGAAACTATGGGCTCAAGCATAGCAACTATTGTGGAGAAGGCACAGGATTAGGTAGTGTTTAGTTCTGTGGTGCACGGGGTCCCTGTGACTCAAAGCCATCTCAAGAGATTTAACAACAAGGAAGGTAACCATTATTATTATCATATCATATTTTACTTGCTATCTTGCTTATCTAGTACTGCTATAACAAATACCACCAGTGGATTGTTTTAACAAATAGAATTTTATTATTTCACAGTTTAGGAGGACGAAGAAAGTAAAATTCAAGGTTCCAGTTCTACAGGAAGACTTTCTCCCTGTGTGGGCCTTGCAAGAAGGTTTGTTTCCTTTCAAATACTTTGGGCTTTGAGTCCCCTGGACATTTTCATGTGTCTTTCTATCAATCTTCCCCTAGGTTTAGAGTGTTCCCAGCTTAGAGACCTTGGATCCAAAAGATATGCTCCACTGCTGGCTCTGCTTTCTTGGAGGTTGTCAGGTCCTTGCTCTCTCTGCTGGTTTGTCCCTCCTTTTATCTCTTGTGAGATAAAAGCTTGTGACTCAAGCTAGGGTGGGAATTGAGCAATTGTGGTGACATAAGATGCATCCCACACTAATCCTTCCTCATTATCATAACAAACAAAATCTAATCCTCATTCACATAACGTAAACTTGCCTCATTAACACAGTAAACACAACCCATTCACAAATGGGCCTGTAAGCAGAGGCTGAGGTCAGAATTTGTAACACATCACAGAATGGAGGACAATTACATCATATCTCTAAATACAGGGTAATAGCATCCGTTTTCCAGGTGCTGTCAGTGTACCTGATCCAGGTGGATTACCATCACTCCTATAATATCAGCCTTAGCTTTGCCAGATACCTAGGAAGATTCCTTGGGTGGAGAGTACTTAGAATGCTCAGATAACGCTGTAGAGGGACC
>NW_006922309.1:365026-365725 GCF_000298275.1 Orycteropus afer afer | reverse complement strand
CTCTATTGAGCACACAGAGGCCCTGGCCTGAGTTCCAGATAATACATTCCAGAAGCTGGTGTGAGTATTCACCCATAAATCCAACGTTTTCATTCTCCATCTCTTGGGGCAAAACATCTGCTCATGCAAGATATTGAGCCCATCTAATGCAACTTTTAATATATCCTGGCTGGGCTGCTGAGGCTTCATTGGAGCACCTAGGGGGAGTCAGTCAAAGTCCAGGGCCACATCATGGCCTTCAGTGTCATTCTGTTTTCCTGGTGACAGCCATTATGAACAGGGGCAGAAAGTATTCCATGGGGAGTAGCTCTAAAGCAGCAATGTTTGAGGCCTTATCCCACAGCAGGTTCTGTTTAGCAAGGCCAAAGGGTCTGAGTGGTCCCCTGCTGTTCATGCTGATGAAGTTCTACAAAAGGAATTCTGGTCTGTGGTTCTCAGATCTCAGGGAGAGCCAAAATGGTGACTCAAGTTCTCCAAATTCTGAGTCCTTCCTTAACTCCTCAGAAACATTTAGAGATCTTTCAGATCACATCTTTACCATTTGCAAATCATAGTTGTAGAGGCTGGAAATTCCCAAGTCCACAGGAAAGACATCAAACAGAAGGTATCTCATGACTCATGTAGCTACAAGGGCTAACAAACCAAACACAGCAGGTTAGAGAGCAGGGGGCTGGCTTACTGATGTGTTGTTGTTGTTAG
>NW_006922309.1:361512-362359 GCF_000298275.1 Orycteropus afer afer | reverse complement strand
TGCTTGGTCCTGCACCATCTTCACAATCATCGTTATGTTTGAGGACATTGTTGCAGCCATTACACCAATCCATCTAATAGAGGGTTTTCATTGTTTCTGCTGACCCTCTACTTTACCAAACATCATGTCTTTCTCCAAGGAATGGGCTGTCCTGATAACATGTCCAAAGTATGTGAGATGAAATCTTCTCATCCTTCCTTCTGAGGAACATTCTAGTTTTACTTCTTTCAAAACGTATTTATTCACTCTTCTGGCAGTCCATGGCATAGTCAATATTTTTCACCAACACCATATTTCAAAGACATCAAGTCTTCTTTTATCTTCCTTATTTATTGTTCAGCTTTTACATACATATGAGGAGATTCAAAATACCACGGCATGGATTTGGTTCACCTTAGTCCTCAGAAAAGTGATGTCTTTGTTTTTTAACACTTTAAAGAGGTCTTTTGCAGTTTTGCCCAGTGAAGTAGATCCTCTGATTTCTTGACTTCTACTTCCATGGGCAACTGATTAAGAATGTAAATAAAATGAAATATTTGACAACTTCAATCTATTCTCCATTTATCGCAATGTAGCTAATTGATCCAGTTGTGAAGTTTTTTTTTTTGTTTTCTTTATGTTGAGGTATAATCCATAGTGAAGGCTGTAGTCTTTGGTCTTCATCAGTAAATGCTTCAAGTTCTCTTTAGTTTCAGCAAGCAAGATTATGCCATCTGCATGTTGCTGGTTGTTTATGACCCCTTCTCCAATCCTGACACTGTATCTTTTTACATATAGTCAAGTTTTTTAGATTATTTGCTCAGTATATGGTTTGAATAAGTATGGTGAAAGAAGACAATGCTAACAC
>NW_006922309.1:356687-360765 GCF_000298275.1 Orycteropus afer afer | reverse complement strand
TGTTGTTGTTGTTGTTGTTGTTATGTGCCATCGAGTCAGGCCCAACTCATAGTGACCCCTCCTTGGGTTTGCTAGGTGGTATCACTATGGAAGTAGATTTCCCCACTTTCCTTCCAAGGAGTGGCTGGTGGGTTTGAACCTCCAGCCTTCTGGTTAGCAATGCCTTAGGCACTACACTACCAGAGCTCATATATATATGAAATCATTCCTAGCAAAGTTTGTGAGTATGGCTCAGGACCAGGCCCTGTTGTGTTCTCTTATATATAGAGTCATTATGAATTGGAACTGACTGAATGGCACCTAACAGCCAGAACAATGTCTGTACATTCTTGCCTCACCTGGTATCATCTGTTTATTATTATTTTTATTTTAGCCATTCTAGTTTGTAAGTTATCATAGACTTAATTTACATATCTCTGGTACCTAATAACATTAAGCATCTTTTTATATATTTACTGAATGGATTTATTTGATGTTTTTATATTCTTCTTTGTGAAGTGCCTATTGAACATTGTACACGTTTATTTTCCTATTATGTTTTCTATGTTTTTCTTATGATTTGTAGGTGCTATTTATATATGCTGGATACAGCTATTTCATCCTGTATAATAAGTCATACTATAAATATTTCATCACACATGTGTATGTGTGTGTGTGTGTGTGTGTGTGTATTGCAAACATCCTCTCCTTGTCTTTTATTGGTGTCTTTTGATGGAGTGTGGCTTGTTCAGGTATTCTTTTTCATTGAATATTCCTCTGTGCATTTTAATGTAGAATGTATGTAATAGATGTTTTGCTACAGTGTTTACAGGATCCCCCTTCTAGTTTGACTAATAGCATTTTGCTTAAGTCTATTGATGGTGTTGATGCAATCAAGCTTAAATCAAATGAAAACAAGTTATTTAAAAATAAATACTTCTAGAAGACCATTTGATTAAGTTTAAAAAACAGACTATGCAGAGTAGTTTTCTACAAATCTTCACTAATACTCTTCATAATAACCACCATCAGGCTTCAGATTCTTGTGAATCATTAAAAAATCATGATATTTTAAATTGTAGACTCAGAGATGATGTTGAAACATGATAGACATATACAAGTTTTAAAAGCCATATATACTCATTTTAACCAATTGCCTCAAAACACTTGTTAGAACTCTACTATTTTCACTACTCCTGCTATTACATTACATTCATTCTACCATGACTGGACATCATGCACTCAAGATATATATATAGATAGATAGATAGATAGATAGATAGATAGATAGATAGATATAGATATAGATATTTCCTTTTTATGTCTTTGCCTTCACTCAAATCAATACTTGTTTCTCCCTATAAGATACTTTGTTTTATAAAGAATGAATATGCCTCATGTTTAAAGGAATGCCTAGTATCCAAATTTCTAAATAAGGGAAAGAAACAAATAGAATCAAATCTCATGCCAAAACCAAATAATCAAGCTCATTACCAGTGAGTCAGTTCTGACTCTTGGAAACCCCATATGTTAGAAGCCGAACTGGACTCTATACGGTTTCTTTACAGAAGTATATTTCCAGTCATTTTCTCTGCAGCCCCAGTAAGTGAGTTTTAAACACCAATCTTTAGGTTCATAGTCAAGCGCAAACTTTTGTGATACTGAATGATCTACATTTCCTACACTGTCTTCAATATTTTGTGTAGTTCATTCTGTATGTCTATAGGCTTAAATGCATGAGTTTGCTCTAGTGATATCCTCTGAATTTAGAGGATTTAGTTTATTTATTTAATTCCAATAAAAATATCCACTTATGTATGACAAAATCATTCTCAATGAAACTGACATCAATATTAAATATTTACATTGAGATGTGGAGACATTGAGTAGGTAATTAGCACTCAAAAACTTTTTAGATTAATTAGAAAGAGTATGTGCTATCTGCTTGAAGCAATTTCCCAACTAAGGAGTACAAAAAGTGACAGGACAGAGTTTTTTCTATGAAAGGTTTACAAAGGTCTGGTCTTTTTGTCACAGCTACAGTATTTCATTTCTTTAGTCAGCCCATATTTTTGAGAGAATGTAACACCCTAGCTATTTTTCTTAGGCAGAGGGAAGGGGAAAAAAAAAAAAAAGACACCCCCTTCAATCCAGGAGACTTTAGGTGTGGTAGGAAAAAAAAAAAAAAAGACAGCTGCCAGGAATAGCATTTAGTGTAACTCACACATGAGAGACACATGGTGACTCTGTCAATGAATAGGCATTTCATGTGCCTATTGAACATGTGTTTGGGATAAAACAAAACTTTAACAGCCTTCATTTACATAACCAAAGTGTCACATGGCTAAAAGAGTGGTTAAATTAAAACACCTGGAAATGGCCTGGTGGGAAAGAGGTAAAACCAAGCATTTGTGAATTCCAAAGCAATATTGAAAATGAAGAAGGTGCCACTGAATGCTAACACACACACACAAAGAAATTTAAAACATTCTTAGGAAGTGTCAGTGTTCCAATATTATTTAAAATAAATTCAACTAAACAAGCTGAGATAGGCGTACTAAAATAAAGCACATTGTTAGCACCATAACAAATACATTATTGTAGTAACAGCAATAACAATAAAAAAATATGTTATATACCAAGAAAACCAAACTCACTGCCATCGAGTCAGATCCAACTCACAGAGACCCCTCCTTGGGTTTCTGATGTGGTATCACTACAGAAGTAGATTGCCCAACCTTCCTTCCAAGGCTGGTGGGTTTGAACAGCCAAACTTCTGGTTAGCAGTCAAATACGTTAGGCACCACACCACCAGAGCTCCTACATTGTTGTTGTTGTTATGTGCTGTTGAGTCACATCTGACTTATAGCGACCCCACCTTGGGTTTCCAAGGTGATATCACTATGGAAGTAGATTGTACAACCTTTCTTCCGAGAAGTGGCTAGTGGGGGTGAACCACTGCTAACCTTCTGGTTAGCAGTCAAATGCCTTAGGCACTATGTTACCAGAGCTCCTGAGCTCATAGATAGGTAGATATAAATGCATATACGAGTATAGGAAGGAATATGTGTATAGGTATGTATCTGAAGTGTTGTTAGGTGCCGTTGAGTAGGCTCCAACTCATAGTGACCTTATGTACAACAGAATGAAACACTTCCCAGTCCTGTGTAGGCCTCACGATCTTTGCTATACCTGAGCCCATCATTGCAACCACTGTATCGATCCATCTCTTTGAGGGCCTCTCCCTTTTTTGCTGATCCCCCACTTTACCTAGCATCATATCCTTCTCCAGGGAATGGTTGCTTCTGACAACATGACCAAAGTAGGTGAGATGAAGTCTGGCCGTTCTCACTTCCAAGGAGCCTTACAGCTGTACTTGTTCCAGGACAGATTTGCTCATTCTTCTGTCAGTCCATAGTACTTTAAATATCTGTATCTGTAGGCATATAAATGTATATACATGTTTGTGTGTGCTAAATAGATAGACAGATAGATAGATAAGCACAAAAAGGGGATGCAATTACAGATTCTTCCTACACATAATGAAAGAATTCACAGGGTTGGTTCACTGGATTGGGAGGCTTAGGAGTGTAACCTCATAGGATAACTATATCAATTGTCCTAACGTAGTTCATAAAGTTTATGTTCTATAGCTTAGTTTGATGAATAACATCTGGACTCTTAAAAGCTTGCAATCAGCCACCTAAGATATAATCATTGAGTTTTTCCGGCAAGATTGCAGACTAGGCAGAAAGACTGCACAGACCCTCTTCAACAAAGAAAAGGGAAACCAATTAACACAGACACGGAAGATAATCCTGGACCCCTGAGCCTTGAAGGGAAGGATATAGAAGTGGATTAAACCCCAGCTAGCAGAAGAATTTGTGTGAAAATACCAAAAAAGGAGACATACAGAGCTGCGGTGTGGCACCGAACCGGAGTGAACCTGATGGCACAGACACTTGGAGATTCCCGAGTGGTGGTAGGACTTAAGAATTAACCTAAAAATCACACTGCTAGCCAGGGACTGCATGGAGGACTGTGCATGGTGGCTGGGGAACAAGCAGAGAAGGTGAAGAGAAAGGTGGGCTGAGCTGTG
>NW_006922309.1:354540-355167 GCF_000298275.1 Orycteropus afer afer | reverse complement strand
GAAAAGACTGTGTAGTCACAGAACTTCTAAATGGTGAGGAAGTAAAGAGAGTTGCAAGATAGAATGTACTGTTGTAACAAGTTCTGTACCTCACACCATACACAAAAACAAACTCAAGATGGATCAAAGGCTAAAATGTGAAACCTAAAACTATACAGTTCCTCAAGAAAATCTAGGGACAAATTTAAGGGCCCTAATATATGGCATAAATAGACTATACAATAGCCAAAAGATGGAAACAACCTAGGTGTCCATCAACTGAGGAATGGATAATCAACTATGGTACATACACACAATGGAATACCATGCAATGCCAAAGAATAATGTAGAATCTGTAAAACACCGCATAATGTGGATGAACTTGGAAGACATTATGCTGAGGGACATAAGTCAATCACAAAAGGACAAATACTGTATTAGTTCGTTATTGTAAAAGTTAAGGAAAGGTTTATCTATAGAAGGACGTTTTCTTTGTTGGTTACCAGAGGTGAGAGGGGAAGGGAGGGAATGCAGTTAAATAGATAGAGATAAATATTGATTTGGGTGAAGAGAAGGGAAATATACCAAATGTGAGTGACCAGTATGGCAGCATTGAGTATGAGAAAGACATAGAGAGGTACATGGGAG
>NW_006922309.1:345883-353706 GCF_000298275.1 Orycteropus afer afer | reverse complement strand
GTTGAACATTTACCTGAGGTAGATACACTCCTTGGAGAGAACAATCATTGAGAAAGAAGGGCTGCCTATGCACAGACAGCTTAGGGGGCAGGAGTCCATGGAGGTATAGACATGGGGAAGAGGTAACTATGGGGAGGAGATGGGAGCGGAGCTGTTGCATTGTGGTAAACTGTGGTCAATGTCATGAGACAAAGTATATGTAAACTGTTGTATGGAAAGTGAATTTGCTCTGTAAATCTTCACCCAAATCACAATAATAAAAAGATAAAAAATAAATACATAAATAAAAAGAAGAAAGCAAAAAAAAAAAAAAAGATATAACCATTGATCTACACATGTCTGGAACAAAAAAAGAGAGAAGGGAGACAAAGAATCAAAGAACAATCTTGTGTACAAGAGTAATAGCCAACTTGAACCACGGCCTCATCTATACTGAGATCGGAAAAACTGAGGGTACTCTGCTACTGGTACCAACTTTTCTGACCAGGAATACATAGATGATCCCAGATAGAAGACAAAGGAAAAAAAAAAAGATCTTTAGAAAAATTTCATTATATATTAAAAAAAAAAAAAAATCCAGACTTAGTGGACTAATAGTGACAAGAGGACACACTGAGACTGCTGAGTTGAGATATGCTTTAAACTTGAAACTGAAACAACTCCCAATGTTACCTTTCACCTAGATAACAGAGTGACTTATAAAATAAGCAATGTTAACTGTTAGTACTTTAGAACTCTTTTAAAAAATCATCTGTATGTGGCCAAGTGGTCAACATTTACTTTAAAGCAAAGATGAGAAAGTAAAGGCCCAGGGGCTATATTAGTGGTAAGGGAATGGAAATAATAATAAATAGAACTAGAATGGAACCAATGTGAATGTTGATCCATTGTGAAAAATGAAACTAGTGTCCCGGAATGACATATTTAGAAATAGTTAAATGGGAACCTAATTTGATGTGTAAACTTTCAACAAAATATAATATTTTTAAAAGATACCTTGTTAATATCATTTTATATAAAAGATACCTAAAAATATAAGACAAACAATGAAACTCTAACACAGAAATGGATTTGGAACATGTGATACCAGTGGTTGATTGTGAAAGGAAATGTATGACAATTATAGAAATTACCCAGCACCAAAGTCTACTGCAGATTCAAAATCTACCAGTAAGAAACAAATAGGGACCTGGTATGCATCTTAGTTCCACCTTCCTTTGAATAATAGTCATATTAACTGATCTTCCTTGTATGCATATGGATATTATCCTATCATTGAGAGCACTATATTTCAGGATAGCTCTTGAAATGTTCTTTTTCACAATGAATGCAATACTGTTCATCCTTAATTTGTCATTCTCAGTATAGTAGACCATATGCTTGTCCCATTCAAAATTGCCAATACTAGTCCATTTCAGTTCACTTATACATAGAATACTGATATCTGTGTTGGGCTGGGTTCTCTAGAGAAGCAAAACAAGTATAATTTATAGAGAGAGATAGAAAGAGAAACTTATCTTAGGAAAATGGCTCACAAACTTATAGAAGCTGGCAAGTCCCAAGTTCTTTGATCAAATGTCAAGCTGGAGGCTATTCCCAACTCACACAGCTGCAGGGTCTGACAAGCTCTAGGTGTGCAGGCAGTATACCAGCTTTTGAAGCCAATGAATAATGAATCCAAGATCTCCAGGCTGAATGGTGGATTGCTCGCTGACCGACACTTGTAGGCAGCACAACAGGATCCCAATTCACAGAAAAGTGTCTCGTTTTCCTAGGATGTCCATAAATATATTGGAAAGAGGCCTCTCCCCTTGGGAAACTCCCTTTCAATGGATTTGCTGCTCAAAAGATATACATCTGATCTCATCATGGGAATATCCCATGTCACAACTGCTTAAACTACACAGAATTGTGGTCATGCTAAGTTGACACACAACTCCAACTATCACAGTCCAAGCCTTGTAAACTCGGCAGTTGTACACATCTCCTTAACCATATATAATCTCTAATTAAGGACAATTATAAAGTCATATTTGTGCCTAACATAATACAGTAACATTCGTACAACCAACACACTTTAATCCTGTTTGTGTTTCATAGTTCATAACAGAAGGAAAGAAAAATATTTCATGCACATATACAATTAAGAAATATAACAATCACAGTCCTTGTTTCTGCAAATGGTCACATGGTCTTAGCTGATATTCAGAACTACCTTCTTCCACCATGCATTCTGTATTTTCCTTGCCCTCAGCAAGCACCGCTGCTGGTTGTGGTTCTTTGCCTGGTAGAGTGACCCAAACCTTTATTCCTCAAGGGTCTGAGCCATTGATAGTCATATTGGAATTGGTTTGGTATAATTTTCCATTGACTTTAGTCACAGGGCATGGTAGTACTAAGAGACATGGTAAAGAATCTCCTGTATTCCAGACACATTCTTCTTTACCTCCATTATGTAATACCAATTCAATTTCCCCTTGGTAATCAGGATCTATCACACCAAATAGTACAGTAATGCTCTTCTTTGTCTATTGATCCAGAGGCATGAGGCATGAGGAAGCCAAAATGGCTGGGTGGCATTCCTAGTTTCCAGCTCATTTCAATCAGTATTGTGTCTCCAGGTAGGAGTGTTCCTCCCTTTGGGACTAAGATTTCCAGACCCACAGAGCATAGGGTAGCAGGGGCAGGAAGCAAACATTTTTTGAGAGGGTCACTGGGGGTAATAGTGAGTGGTACCACTCCCATTTCCAACGCTTGGTTCCTGGACCCGTGAATCCTGGCTATTGGAGAAACAGCACCAAATATTAGATGCTGGTTTAGAGCATATACAGCCTCCTGGAGAACATTGTCCAAACCCTTCAAGGTATTGCCATCTAGCTGGCACCTTAATTGTTTTTAGTAGGTCATTCCACTGTTCTATCAAGCCAGCTGATTCTGGGTGAGGGGAACATGGTAAGACCAGTGAATTCCATGATCTAAGGCCCATTGCCACACTTCATTTGCTGTGAAGTGAGTCCCTTGATCTGAAGCAATGCTGTGCAGTGTACCATAACAGTGGATAAGGCATTCTGTAAGTCCACAGATGGTAGTAGTTTTGGCAGAAGTATTGCATGCAAGGAAGGCAAATCCTTATCCAGAATAAGTATCTATTCCATCAAGAACAAAACACTGTCCTTTCCATGATGGAAGTGGTCCAATGTAATCAACTTGCCACCAGGTTGCTCGCTGATCACCCTGAGAAATATTTCCAAATCATGAACTCAGTGTTGGTCTCTGCTGCTGGCAGATTGGGCACTCAGCAGTGGGTAGCCAAATCAGCCTTGGTAAGTGGAAGTACATATTACTGAACCCACACATAACCTCCATCCTTGCCACCATGATCACTTTGTTCATGAATCCTTTGAACAATAACAGGAGTAGCTGGGAGAGAGGATGACTGGTTTCTACTAAACATGTCATCCTATCCATCTTATTTGTTTAACGTCCCTCTTTGTTAAAGTCCTCGTCTTATGAGGTCACCTTTTTGTGGCCATTCACATGACACACAAATATCTTTAGTCCTTTGGCCCATTCAGAGAGCTCTATTCATATACCTCTTTCCCATGCATCCTTGTCACCAATTTTCCAATCATGCTCCTTCCAAGCCCCAGACCATCCAGCCAAGCCATTAGCCACAGCCCATGAATCAGTGTACAATTGTATATCTGGTCATTTCTTGTTCCATGCAAAGTGAACAACCAGATGCATGGCTTGAAGTTTTGCCCATTGGTAGGATTTTCCTTCACTAATGTCCTTCAGGAAAGTCCCAGGAAGGGGCTGCAGTGCTGCTGCTGTCCACTTTCAAGTGGTGCTTGCATATCACGCAGAACCATCTGTAAACCAGGCACAAGTTTTTTCTTCCTCAGTCAACTGATAATAAGGAACACCCCATGAAGTCATAGATGCAGATTGGGAGATGGGAGGTAATGTGACTGGAGTGAAGACCATAGGTATTTAGGCCACTTCCTCCTGCAAGTTACTTGTGCCTTCTTGTCCTGCTCAATCAAGCACAATCTCCAATATGCCACTTCAGTTTAATTACAGAGTACTGCTGTGCACGTCCAAATTTATGACTCTGTGGGTCAGACAACATCCAGTTCATGATGGGCAGCTCAAGCCTCATGGTGACTAGGTGGCCCATAGTTAGGCATTCAATCTCCACTAAAACCCACCAACAAGCCAAAAGCTGTTTCTCAAAAAGAGGGTAGTTATCCACAGAGGATGGCATGGCTTTGCTCCAAAAACCCAAGGGTCTACATTGCGATTCACCAATAGGGACCTGCCAAAGACAACAGACAGCATCTCTAACTGCTACAGACACTTCAACCACCATTGGATCAGCTGGATCATATGGTCCAAGTGGCATAGCAGCTTGCACCACAGCCTAAACCTGTTGAAGAGCCTTCTGTTGTTCTGGGCCCCACTCAAAACTACTAGCTTTCTGAGTCACTTGATAAATATGCCTCAGCAATACACTCAAATGAGGGATATGTTGCCTCCAAAATCCAAAGAATCCCACCAGACATAGTACTTCTTTTTCAGTTGTGGGGGAAGCCAGATAAAATAACTTATCCTTCACTTTAGTAGGAATATCTTGATATGCCCCACACCACTGGAGCCCTAGAAATTTCACTGAAGTGGAAGGTGCCTGAATTTTTGTTGTGTTAATTTCCCACCCTCTAGCACACAGATATCCCACCACTAAGTCTAGAGTCATTGATACTTCTTCCTTCCTAGCTCAAATCAGCATAATGTCATCAATATAATGGACCAGTGTGATGATGTCTTGTGGACGGAAAAGGCAATCAAGATCCCTATATGCTAAATTATGACATAGTTCTGGGGAGTTGATATACCTCTGGGGAAGCACTGTGAAAGTATATTGTTGGCCTTGCCAGCTGAAGGCAAATTGCTTCTGATGGTACTTTGATGTTGGTATAGAGAAAAAAACCATTGTCCAGATCAATAGCTGCATACCAAGTACCAGGAGATGTACTAATTTGCTCAAGCTATGAATCTCCATCAGGAACAGCAGCTGCAATAGGAGTCACAATCTGATTAAGTTTACGATAATCTACTATCATTCTGCAAGATCCATCTGTTTTTTGCACAGGCCAAATAGGCAAATTAAATGGGGATATGGTGGGAATCGCCACCCCTGCACCCTTCAAGTCATCCTTGATAGTGGCAGTAATCTCTGCAACCCCTCCAGGGATGTGGTACTGCTTTTGGTTTACTATTTTTGTAGGTAGAGGCAGTTCTAATGGCTTCCATTTGGCTCTTCCAACCATAATAGCCCTTACTCCACATGTCAGGTATCCAATGTGGTAATTCTGCCAATGGCTCAGTATATCTATTCCAGTTACACATTCTGGAACTGGGGAAATCACTACAGGATGGGTTCAAGGACCCACTGGACCCACTGGACCCACTGTGAGACACACCTGAGCTAAGTAAGATCCCATCAATAACTTGACCTCCATATGCCCCCACTCTGACTGGTGGGCCACAATGATTCTTTGGGTCTCCTGGCATTAATGTCAGTTCAGAGCCACTGTCCAGTAATCCCTGAAGGTTCTGATTATTTCCTTTTCCCCAATGAACAGTCACTCTCATAAAAGGCCTCAGATCCCTTTGGGGAAGGCTGGGACAAAGGCTGACATTATAGGTTTCTGGCAATGCAGTAGAGTCCTTCTTCAAGGGGATCTGGTCTCCCCTTCATTCAGGGGTTGTGGGTCTGTAAAATGACTCTAGTCTGGGAACTGATTGAGAGGCCATGACACTCTATTCTGGCAATTCAACCTAGGCTGCTGTTCACGTGACCTAGAATTCTTCTGTTTATACAGATCAAGTAATTATTTAGTAGGTTTGCCATGTATTTCACTCCTAGGAACATCATGCCTAGGTATCTAATGCCATAATTCCACATGAGTCAGAGTAGTCTGATTACCCTTTTGAATCTGCTGTTCATTATGGCAACCATGCTCACCTTGTCTTTGTCGATTAACTGCTGCCACTTGGACTTTACTACCACAAGGTCCAATAAGGTCCATTGTAGTTAAGTATCTTAGCTCAATTAGGGTGGTTCTCACTGTCAAACCTGGATTACATGAAATAGCAACCACAGCTGTCTCAAGGATGCTGGGGCTCCTTTCACAAATTTGTTTCTTACCATACTGGTGAAAGGCATGTCTTCTGGACTCTCCATTTCTGGCTCTAGGGGTCTAATCTGAAAAAATCCAGATCTAATCTAACATGCTAATTTCCCTAAGCCTCTGGATATCTTCTTCTACATTTTACCGAGGAAGGTCTGTTACTTCAACTTGACTTATGATAACAAACCAAACCAAACTCCTTGCCATTGAGTAAGGTCTGACTCATAGTTACCCCTCCTTGGGTTTGCAAGGTGATATCACTGCAGAAGTAGATTGCCCAACATCTTACCAAGACTGGCTGGTGGGTTTAAACCACCAGCCTTCTGGGTAACAGTTAAATGCCTTAGGCACTATTCTGCCAGAGCTAGGCCACCGTATAACACATGCTTCAGTAAACCAATGAAATAAACAATTAGATCCTTTCCTAACCTCTCGAGCTGACACATTGAATGAAGAATCCATACTTAGTGGACCTAAATCAATAAACTCAGACTGATCCAATGTTACATTCCTTTCACCATTATCCCCCACCCTCCAGTAGCCATTCTCATACATAGTCTCCAGGTTTCTGTTTGCACATGTTAGCAAAATCAAGTAGGTCTTTTTGGGTGTAGTGTACCACCTCCTCAGTTACACCTTGTATTTCACCTTCTGGGGATCACTTGGACTTAACTTTAGTTATAGGTCTAGCAGCAGCAATGGGTGTTTGCAGCATTTCCGGAGAACATTCAGCAATGTCTTCCATGGCATCGACTTCACGCAATGACTCAGCTGGAACAGTTGGGTTAATCCTGTCAAACTGAGGTGGAGGGGATAATGGTTTTACAGTAATCCCTTCTGATGGGAGGGATTCAACAGAATTTATAGGCTCCATATCCTGATCTTCATGACTGTCGGCCCATATGTCCCCATTCCAGGTTTCAGGATCCCATTTTTTTCCCAATCAATGCCCTCACTTTAACTTCACACACTTTCCTGAGTTGGTAATTTAATTGGAATTGTAATTCAGCCACCCTTACAATAAGACTCTGGGCTTGTTGTTTTTCAATATCAGCTCTCTTACTAGAAGAAATAAGGCTTTCTTTCAGAGCCCACCTTGAACACCTTGAAACATTGAGGTTTTTATGTTGCACTTGAGCTGTGACACAGCAGCCCTGAACTCACCTTGCTCTTTCACCACTTAGTTTAGCATAAGTAGGACCAACCAACCAGCTTTCTCACACTCCTCATGCTGACAAAATTGCAGAAATTGTGATCACCCAGAGCCTCACTTCTCAAAAATACTTTATCTATTAGTGGTGCTATATTGCCACCTCATACCACAGATTAGCAGGGCCCTCTTTGCTAACAGAGGCAAAGTCACCATTGCCTTATAATTAATCAAATTGGAGAACCAAAACAGAATTGGTGAGAACCAATTTAGGAAGCCCACTTTTTTTTGTTAAATTATGTTTTTATTATTTTATTTTGATTTGGGTGAAGATTTACAGAGCAAATTCACTTTCCATACAGCAGTTCACATATACATTGTCACATGTCATAGACCACAGTTTACCACAATGCAACAACTCCCCTCCCACTTCCTCCATAGTTACCTCTTCCCAGTGTCCACCCCTCCATACTCTCCTG
>NW_006922309.1:322025-343338 GCF_000298275.1 Orycteropus afer afer | reverse complement strand
TTCATGCAAATTCTTCTGCTACTTGGGGTTTAGTCCACTTCAGTATCCTTCCCTTCAAGGCTCAGGGGTCCAAGATTATCTTCTGTGTCTGTGTTAATTAGTTTCCCTTTTCTTTGTTGAAGAGGGTCTGTGCAGTCCTTCTGCCTAGTCTGCCATCTTGCCAGAACTTGCCCCAGGAAGCCCATTCTTATGATTTTTTCTCTATAGAGCCCCACTCCCTGTACCAAATATGTTAGGCTGGGTTCTCTAGAAAAGCAAAACCTGTAAAGCTCATATATATATATAGAGAGAGAGAGAGAGAAAGAGAAATGTATCTTAGGAAAATGGCTCATTTATAGAAGCTGGCAAGTCCCAAGTTCTTGGATCAAATATCAAGCTGGAGGTTTTCCCAACTCACATGACTGCAAGGGCTGACAAGCTCAAGATTGCCAGGCAGTATACTGGCTGTTGACATCAACAAATGGTGACTCCAAGATCTCCAGGCCAAATGGTGGATTGTTCACTCACACACAGTTGTAGGCAGCACAATAGGATCCTGATCCACAGAAGAGCCTCTTTTTCACAGAATGTCCATAAATATATTGTAAGAAAGCCACACTCTTAGGGAAACTCCCTTTCAATGGATTGGCTGCTCAAAACATATGCATCCAATCTCATCATGGGAAAAATCCACATCACAACAGCTTAAACCACTCCAGATTGTGGTCCATCCAAGCTGACACACAACTCTAACTATCACAATATTCACATGTTCTATTTCATTTTTTACAGCTTCAGAGTTTTCTTCATTCATTCCGTGGTCTCATTAGTGTGGATGTTTGCAGCTATTACTTCTCATTTTGAGGCATGTCATGACAGCAAATGAACTTCCTGAAAGTTTTACCCCATCTGTGTCATTAGAGTCAATTATACTTTGAGAAGGAAGATCTTCCCCAGTCATGTATGTGCCTTCCAACCTGAAGGACTCATCTTCCACCATTACATATGACACTGTTCTGCTATTATTTGTAAAGTTTTCACTGCTGTGTCATTTTGTGGATGTATATTATCTGGTTCTTTCTCCTAGTCTGTCTTAATTTGGAAGATCTGCTGAAAATTACCCACTCTGGACAACCTTGTTACCATTTGAAATACTGATTGCCTAGCTTCCAGCATCCCAGCAATGTGCAAGCCACCACAGTTTGATAAACTGATAGCCAGCTGGTGGCTTTTGTAGTTTCCTGTTCTCCTAGAATAAGGTTCTTTCCAGTTTTGGGGAATGGAACAGCAATAACAATCTGTGCCAAACACCATGTGTAAGGAAAAAAGTGCTTTCAGTTTGAAACTTCTTGCTTGGATATTTTTGATCATAAGAAAGAAATCTATTTGTATGACTGTTTTCCATTCTCTAACCATCCATTATCCATTACACCATGAATTACAGGTTCATTTCACACTAACCATCCAGCCATCTAGCCAGTCTGGATCATTCTTGTTGAGTATATTTTAATAAAGATAAGAATAGACTAGCATCATTCCTTTGACAAATGCCTTTAGAATGTTTATAAAGAGGTCCATCTATTTCAGTTTAATAATTTCCTTCAGAGTCCTCTAGGAGAGGGAGAAGGAGCGGTGGTACAGGCATTGAGAGCTTGCTTGCTAACTAAAAGATTGACAGTTCAAACCCATGGCCATTCTGTGGAGAAAGATATCGTAGTCTGCTTCTGTACATATTTATAGCCATGGAAATTCTATGGGAAATTCTACTCTGTCCTACATGGTCTCTGTGTCAGAATCTATTGGACAGTAGTGGATTGTTTGGTTGGTTTTAAGAAAGAGTGGGAATAAAAGCCTACTTACTACTAAATCTTTAATTTATGTAACATGACCAGGTAATTTATAGCAGAAGATGGTCAAAACCCTAATCACCATATTGAAACATAAGTTACCTCATGATCAAGTAATTGCAAATTACAATGATGGCATTCTAACATCACCTATTAACCTGGCCATTTTGTTTGTTTTAAATTTTGATTCCTGGTCAGCATTAAGTCCAGAAAACAAATCAACAATTTGTAGTAGGATTCTTAAAACTACTCAAAAATTTTGCTCCAAAGAAGGTATTGAATGAAATTATCATCAATTCAGCAATAATCTTAAAAGATACCAACATCATCTTATTCAGTAACAAGTGTCAAGAAATGCAGAATTGTTGAGTATATCTGGTTTTCCTAAAAATATTCTTTTGACATCATTTAAAATATGGAGACTGTAAGTGACACAAAAGGTAGTTCAAAAAACAAGCTATATCAAGACCCATATGAAGTTTTGCAGCTTTAAATTAATAATTCAGCTTTACATAAGGTAATATATGGAGATGCTGTGGTCCAACATTAAGAGCTCAGGTGTTAATCCAAAGGTTGGTGATTCAAACCACCCAGCCGCTATCCAGGAGAAATACTGGAGATCTGCTTTCATAAAGATTGTTCTTGTTGTTGTTGTAAGTAGTTGGGTCAATTCTGACAGCCAAGAAAAGCCTGTGGAAGTTCTATTCTGTCACATGGTGTCATTATGAGTTGAAATTGACTTGGTAGCACCCAACAAAAACATAAGGCAATACAGACACATGGAAACATACTTAAAGTACCCCAATTTATACAAACCACAAAATGAAGTAGCAAATAATTAAGGAATAGAAATATAAAAATGCTAATTCCATATACCAATATATTATGCTGCCATTATAACTGTTATGAAGAATTACATTGCTATTAAGAATAACTTGTCATATAATATTAAATAAAAACCTATGCCAAATGTACATGTGTAAAATAATTTAAGTGATTTTAAGATAAAACTGCATAAATTTATGTCAAAAATTTTTAAACTACAGAAAATTGATGCCATTCTATTAAATTGTAAATTACCAGTCATGATTCCCTAAAAATAAAAAGAAAAATATTACACTCAATAAATCCAATGGTGAGATAAGTAAAATTATTAAAAGTCTACCACAAAAAGTATATAAGAGATATATCACTTTCACAACTTTGTTCATTCATCAACTAAAGACATAAAATCCCAATATCATTTAAATTGCTTTACAATTAAAAATATGGATAAATTTCCAATTCATTTTAGGGGACCACAATAATCTTAAAAGAGAAATTTGACAAAGAAAGTAATATAAGTAAAAACATTAGACCAATATTACTTATGAATATAATGAGAAAATTAAATACAAATATTGTTTGAAAATACATTCAAGCACTAAAACTAACGATGATTCATTCTGACCAAAATAATTTATTTCAATAATGCAAAATGATTCAGATCATCTATTATCAGAAGTCTGTTAATGGATTCAGCTAAATTACATTCGTGTAGAAACATCGTAGAAGCATATCCATAAATGCTAGACAAACACTTGCTAAAACCCTGCCATTAATAACTTAAAAGATTAAAATTAAATACAAAGAAATAGAGAGGATAATAAAAATGATTTACAAAAGAACAAAACACGTTTTAATTTAGCAAAAGTAGGCTCATTATTTGTGCAATCATACAAAATTTAAAAAAATTATATATAAATATATCCTTGTATCAAAAATATGAGGCATATAAGAAACAACTTAAATACATCATGCATTTACACACAAATCAACACACAATCAGAAGACATAAAGTTCTATTCATATAATTTTAATTTTCTATTACTTTCAATTAATTTCCATTATCTATGGAAGGCTCAGAAACTTAATTTTGCAAATTATCATCAGCACATAATATAGATAATAATATCGATTATCTAAATCAACATTAGAAAAAAATATGGTCTGCAAATTGAGACAGAGAAGCAAATTTTCCAAAAGTTCATGAAGTTATTGTCTTAGTTTCTCTTTATGTTGAGGCAAAAGCTACACTAACACTTTCCTAAAATGATCTTATTAATATCTTATTATTGTTTCCCAAAGTACTGCTTGTCTTTCTTAAAGATGAAATCTTTCTTCAGTTGTTCAGCTCACGCTACCTTCACACTACCACCAACTTCCCCAGTGGTGAAACCAGAATCAAGAACACTATATATACATTGGCTTTGAATTTTGAAGGTGTCACTAACGTTTTTAGGTAAATTGGAGTAATCATTTAAGTATATAAATCTTTGAATTCTATTCAAAAAGAAAAGACATGTGTCGATGCCATTGTTTAGTGATATGAATTCCTAAAGTAAAGCATTCAATATGTTCCTATTTTCTGCTAAATACATTTACATTTACACTCTTCCAGAGCATAGTACTTAAGGCACTTGACTGTTAAGCAGAAGGCTGGTGGTTCAAACCCACCAGCTACTCCTTGGAAGGAAGATGGGGCAATCTACTTCCATAGTGATACTGCCTCGGAAACCTAAGGAGGCGTCGCTATGAGTCGGGTCCTACTCAAGGGCACATAACAACAACAAGAGCAATAGAAAAAGAGTTGTCTCTCACTTAGTGAAAAAAAAAAAAAAAAACACTCCTCATTTATCTACTACTTCATTATCAGCATTTTGTGTTTGTGGCAACAGTAAAAAAAAAAAAAAAACTACTTAAAGCACCTTAAGGGCCCATGTGTTTTGACTGAAAGAATACCTGCCTCCTGGCACCAAGTTCTTGATCCTTCCCACCTCACCTCTCTCCCCATTCATGAATGTGAATTTATTTAAGAGAGAGAGAGATAAAAGAATGGACCTCAGGGTTTCATGATATTAACCTGCATCTTGTCTGCAGGGTGGCATCCCCACCATCTGAGGGGAGCTGCAACTTTAGTCTGTGAGTCTTTGAGAAGACAACAGAAGGGTATAGACAAAGCTCATTTTGGTTGCAGCAGTAGATTGACAGAGAACTTCCAGAGGTGCAAGCTGGATTCAGAAGAGGACATGGAACAAGGGATATCATAGCTGTTGTTAGATGGATCTTGTCTCAAGGCAAAGAATACCAGAAAGATGTTTACTCAGGTTTTATTGACTATGCAAAGACATTTGATTGTGTGGATCATGACAAATTATGGATAACATTGAGAAGAAAAGGAATTCCCAAACACTTGATTGTACTCATGAAGAACCTGTACCTTGAGCAGGAAGCTTTCGTTCAAATGGAAGAAGAGTACACTGCATGGTTTAAAATCAAGAACGGAGTGTGTCAGGGTTGTATATGCTGAGCAAATAATCTGAGAAGCTGGACTATATGAAGAAAAAAGTGGCATCAGGATTGGAGGAAGAATCATTAACAATGTGAGATACATAGACAATCCAACTTTGCTTGCTGAAAGTGAGGATGACTTGAAGCACTTACTCATGAAGTTTGAAGAATACAGTCTGCAGTATGGATTACATCTCAACATAAAGAAAACAAAAATCCTCACAACTGGACCAATGAGCAGCATCACAATAAATGGAGACAAGATTGAGTTTGTCAAAGAATTCACATTGTTTGGTTCTACAATCAATGCCAATGTAAGAAACAGTCAGGACATTAGGAGATGTGTAGCACTGAGAAGGTCAACTGCAAAGGAACAGTTTCAAGTGCTGAGAAGCAAGGATGTCTCCTTGAGGACTAAGGTGTGCCTGACACAAGCCATGATATTTCCAATCTCCTCATATGCATGTAAGAGCTAGACAATGAATAAGGAAGACCGAAGAAGAGTTGATGCTTTTGATTTGTGGTGCTGGCGAAGAATGTTGAAAGTACCATGGACTGCTAAAAGAACTAACAGAGCTGTCTTTGAAGAAGTGCACCTGAAATGCTCCTTGGAAGCAAGAATGGCCAGACTTTGTCTCACCTATTTTGGTCATGTTGTCAGAAAGGACCATTCCCTGGAGAAGGATGTCATGCTTGGTAAGATGGAGGGATGATGAAAGAGGGGAAGGCCTTCAATGAGATGGACTGACACAGTGGCTGTGATCATGGGCTCAAGTATAGCAGGGATTGTGGGGTTGGTGCGGGATGAGGCAGTTTTTTGTTCTGCTGTGCATGGGATCTCTATGAGTCAGAAATGACTTGACAGCACCTAACAACAACAACATGCTGCTCACTTCTCTGTAGACACCAAGATACTCAGTTTTCATGCTTGGGGTGCTGGGACCAGTGGGCAGTGGTCCTTGGTAGGTGGGTGTTTCTGTGGAGAGCAAGGACTCAAAATGGGTTGCAGTAGGGAGGGTTCCCTCTTGGATTCAAATCCTGACCCAATCAGCTTTTCCTGTGATTTGAAATGTCACAAGCATGTCTTCCCTCCCAAAGAATAGAAGTCACAGAGTGAAGACCAGTGATCTCACAGGATGGGCTGTAGATGAAAGATCAACCTCACAAGGTCGCTTCTGAAATAAGTCCTGGAGCCCATGGGACATTTGCTTGATGAAATTTCACATAATGCCAATTTTTGCATAATGGCCTAGGCTTCACTCTGTGACTTCTGTTCTTTGGGCAACACTTATCACATGTTGATAAGTGAGGAGTGGGTGTATTCCAATATCTTATCTACTTCTCTGTCAACCTTCACTGTTATGTGCCGTGGAGTCAGACCCAACTCATAGTGACCCCTCCTTGGGTTTCCAAGGCAATATCACTACAGAAATAGATTGCCCAACCTTCCTTCTGAGGAGCGGCTGGTGGGCTTGAACTGCCAGCCCTCTGGTTAGCAGTCAAATGCCTTAGGCACTATGCCATCAGAGCTCCTCAACATCCACTAGAGTCCCATAAAAAAATCCATCCATGCTTTTCCTGATATCTTTTTTTTAGGATATAATTCATTCATCAGAAGTGATGACCTGTCAGTCTCTAAACCACCAAACCCTATCCATCACTTTCACATTCAACAATGTGGTAAACTGAGCTCCCTGAATTACAAAACCTAAAAATGCTGGATAAATTATAGCCCTATATGAACCTTTACAACTCTATTCCTTACCTACTAGATTATACTTTCTTAAAGTACTGAGGTAAAGAATATAATCTCTTTTCTCTTTAAGGGTATATAATTGTCTTTTGTGTCCCTTATACCTATAGAACAACAATACATAATTGTAAGATAGTAAAAAGATAAAAGACTGGAAGCCTGTTATTCAATTTACTAATGTGTTAAGCTTACTTATAGCCTAAGTAATGGTTAAGAGACACAGAGCCTGGGTACATACTTTTGCTCTTCCATTTACTAAATATGCCCTCATATAAATTGTACAAATTGTCAGTACCTCAGTGGCATTATCAGTGTAATGTAGATCACAAATAAATCCGTCTTTATAGTTTTTTTTTGTTGTTGTTGTTGCCATTGTTTTGAGAGAAAATGTGTTAATATATGTAATCAGTTTGGAATAATAAATGTGACATTGAAAATTCTATTTATGTTAGGGAAAAGAAATCAGAACAAAGCTTCTGCCTGTCATAAAACCTTGGAGATGTTACATAATAAAAAATCACAGTTTCTCTGAAGATTACATGTAAGTTCTTTGGAAATATTTGTTAAATCTGCAAAAAAATAGAAGGTATGAACCCATAACATTCCTTCTCTGAAGCACTTACCAAAAAAAAAAAAAAAATTCACCGTGAAACAGCTGGGTTCTCTTCTAATTATTGTATGTTGAAGCTCACTAATTAAGAAGCCAAATTGTCAACAGAGAGTGTATTTGCATTTATAAGATCTTACCCTTTTATATAAGCAGGAATCCAAACATCCAGGAACTATGGAACCATCAAATGTTTGAGAAAAACCTCCAATGCAGAACACAAGCTTAGAAATATATACAACAAAGAGAAAAACAAAAGAAAAAGTTTTGGTGAGTAAAATAAAGGTAAAATCAGCTAAGTAAACAAAAATGCATATTTTCTAAAAGGTATGGGCTGCTATTAAAAAAGAAAAAAGCCATCTTAAAATTAAGAAGATGGTAACAACAGAGAGTTTGGGCTTCTTCCTTCAGTAACATCAGTTCTTGATCACATTTTACTTTCTGAGAGAGTTGAATGCCAATCAACATTTTAGTAGTGCTTGTGCTTATTCATTCCATCTTCTTTTGATCCTTCCCATGTCATTCAATATCTTGTCCATAGAAGCCTTAAATATTGTGATTCAAGGCGTGAAATTTTTCTTCAGTTCTTTCAGATTGCAATGATATTATAGGTAGCAATGATATTCTAATGAAATTTGCAAAGACTTGGGAGTTAGAAAACCATAAGGGCAGAACACATTTGGCATATCTCAAGGTAAAAGAATTGAAGAAATAATTCAAGATTTCAGTTATGATATTGAAGAATTTATAGGCAGGAAGCATCAAAAAACATCAAAAGAAGATGGTAGGAAAACACAGACTCATGCTACCAAAAACAATTGGTCAACATTCAACCATTTCAGGAAATACCATATGATCAAGAACCATTGTTTCTCAAGGAAGAAATCCAAGCTGCACTGAAACAACTGGTGAAAAACAAGGCTCCAGGAATTGACAGAATTGAGATCTTTCAACAAATGGATGCAGCTCTGAAGGCACTCACTCATTTATGTCAAGAAACTTGGAAGACAGCTACCTGGCCAATTGATAGGAAGAAATCCGTATTTGTGCCCTTTCCAAACAAGGTGATCTAACAGAATGTGGAAATTATTGAACAATAACATTAATATCACATGCAAGTAAAATCTTGCTGAAGATAATTCAAAAAGTGCAGTGACAGTATGTTAACAGGGACCTTCCAGAAAGGAAGCTGATTCAGAAAAAGAGGGTGAATAGGGTTATCGTTGCTGAAGTCAGGTGGATCGTAACTGAACACAAGGAATACCAGAAAGAGGTTTACCTGCATTTTATTGACTCTGCAAAATCATTTGTTTGTGTGAATCATTACAAATTATGGATAATAATGAAAAGAATGGGAACTCCAGAACACTTAATTGTGCTCATGAGGAACCTGGACACAGACCAAGAGACTGTCATTAGAACAGAACAAGGGGATATTGTACAGTTTAAAATCGGGAAGGGTGTACATTAGGGTTGAGTCTTTTCACCATAGTTATTCTATCTGTACACTGAGAAAATAATCTGAGAAAATTAATTAAAAGAAGAAGAATGTGGTATCATAACTGGAAGAACTGTCATTAACAACCTGAAATATGCATTTGACACACTGCTTGCTGAAAGTGAAGAAGACTTGAAGCACTTAGTGGTGAAGATCAAAGACTAGAGTCTTCAGTACGGATTGAAGCTTAACACAGAGAAAATAAAAATTATCACAACTGAACAAATAAAGCATCACTATGATGAGATTCATTGAAGAGACTGATTTAAGTCATCAGTGATTATATTTCACTTGGACCCACAATCAAAACCTATGAAAGGAATAGTCAAGAAGTCAAAAGACACATTGCATTGGGCAAATCTGCTGAAAAACACCCTTTAAAGTGTTAAAAAAGCAAAGATGTCATTTTGAGAACCCTTTGTCTGATCCAACCTATGACATTTTCTATCACATGAAAAGCTGGGCATTATATAATGAATGTGAAAGCTGGGCAATATGTAAGGAGGACCTTAAAATAATTGATCCTTTGAATTATGGTAGTAGCAAAGAATATTACATATACCATGGACTGTCAGAAGAACAAAGAAATCTGTCTTAGAAGAAGTACAGCCAGGATGCTCCTGTGAAGCTAGGATGATGAAAGTTTGTCTCACGTACTTCGGACATTTCATCAGGAGAGACCAGTTCTTGCAGGAGGACATCATGTTTACTAAAGTAGAGGTTCTACAAGAAATAGAAAGATCCCCCAAAGACACATATTGACACAGTGGATGAAACAAGGGACAGAAACAGCAATGATTGTGAGGATGACATGGGAGTAGAGAGTATTTGCTTCTGTTTGACATAGAGTCACCATGAATTGGAACCAATACCATGGCACCTAACAGCCACAAAGCAATAGAGAATAAAGTTGGAGAACATTTCTAGAAAATACCAGAAATAAGATAAAATAAAGAGGTGAGAAGTATAATGGAAAACAAAACACCATTAAGAACTACATATGAGGTCCAAATTCTAATTATGTACTTTCTTAGAAAAGGAGAAATGAAAAAACGATAGAAGAAAATAAATTATTAAAAGCAAACAAAACTAATACTGCATCTCATTACTGTGAAATATATGAATACTAGCAACGAAATACTAACAACTTCTAAAATGGAGAACATTACAGATTACATGTTGGAATGTGAATTATTTCATAATTTAAAACAGTACACTGGACACTGCAATACAATAAGACCCAAACTTAAAAGTTCACAGAAAAGATAAGTTACCCAATAGAACTCTATGTATAGTAATGGAATGTATTGTTTGGTTTATTTACCAATAATTCTGAACTTCTTGTCCTTTCTTATTTTCTGCATAGAAGAGAAAACCTAACATGCTCATCTCTCAAACTTTGCTTTAGCTACGAAATAGAAGTCAAATCGCTGATACCACTCCTTTTCTTCCCTCCTTTTTCTTCTTCTTCAACTCAAACTTTTAGGAAGAAACTGACAATGTCTATGTAGCAAAATGAATTCCTTTATGTGACCTTTTGTCCTATTTCTTTATAAAAACAATTTGAGAAAATTTCCCCCTAAGCCCCCAGGAGATATTTGTGTCCTGGTTTTCTATCCCACAGGGTTTGTTACTTTTGACCAGGTTGATTGATGTTTCCTGGTTGAAGTGCACACAGCTTGGTTCTATATTTTTTGGCTGGTCCAGAGCTGCAATCAGTCCTGTGCTTGGTATTTACTTTGTAGGGATTGGTCAACAGACTACAAAGGAGATGAGTTATAACATAGCTATCGGTATCAGGCAAATGAATTCTCTGTGACCCATTGAAATGAATTAGTTAGTCCATGGCCCTAGTGCCTTGAAATTGACAAGGAGTTGTGTATTTAAAGAACCAGCCCTTCTTAAGATTCTGGAGCTAGAAAGAAGCAGGAAGAGAAGAATCAGGAAGAAAGAAAATGCACATATAAAGAGAAGAGGTAAGGAATCTCCTAAAAGAGCTGTAATGTCACATGAGTGTTATAATACTGAAGTGAATGACAGGCCTGGAAGGGACCTAGCAAAAGGGTTTCATGGCAGAGATGGCATCAACAGATGGCAGGGGCAGTAGGAGCCTGTCCTGAGAGGGCTGAGAGGAAGCCATTACACTTGAGAGGAGCTGAGAGAGCCGTCTTGTACTGAACAAAGGGTACTTTGACTACATGCTTCTTCATCCAAATCCTGAATTTTATCCTGTTGATCCTAATCCCCAGTTGTACCCTACTCCTTAATAAACCACTTAGGTATTAAGTTTTGTCTATGAATTCTGTATGGCCATTGACATGGATTATCAAACTCAGAAGAGAAGTAAACAGTGCCATGGGAGGGAAGGCCACTGTCAGTATTGGTAAAAAGTTCAGAGAGTAGAGTATGTCTGACCCCTACCTCATAGGGATCACCTTGTGCTGATGGTAATTCTCATTATTCCCCCTGAATTTAGACAGATTCTGATGTTACTTGTATTGCTATTAACATTTTACAGTCTAAAATTGAATAAAATAAAACAAGAAATAGGTGAATAAGCATGTAGTTTAAAATTATGAAAGTAAATCCTAGCAAAACAGTGGCAATTGAGTGGATTAGAAAAGATAGGACATTAATTCATAGTAATAGTAAATATGATTTCAGAAAATATGGATATGTATGGGGCGTGGAGAAAGAGAGAGAGACTCTAGGTGAAGCAAATGGTTAAACACTAAGATAATAAACGAAAGGTTGGCAGTTCTAATCCACCCAGATTTTGTCTTACAAGAAAGGATGCTTGATGATCTACTTCCAAAAGGTTAAAGCCATTGAAAGCATTATGAAGGGCAGTTCTGCTATGAAATACATAAGATCAACATTGTTGTTGTTAGGTGTCTTCGAATCAGCTCTGGGTCATAACAACCCTATGTACAACAGAAGGAAACAATGCCTGGTCCTGAACCTTATTATACCACAATCCTTATTATACTTTAGCTCATCTGTGTCACTTCATCTTGTTAAGAGTTTTCCTCTTTTTCACTGATCATCTCCTTTACCAAGCATGATGTGCTTCTCCAGGTAATGGTACCTACCATTCAGAAGGTAATGGTCCCTTCTGAGAGCATGACAAATGTAGGGGAGACCATTCTGGCCATTCTTGCTTCCAAGGAGCATTCCAGCTGCACTTCTTCCATAACAGATTTTTTGTTCTTCTGGCAGTCCAGGGTAACTTCAGTATTCTTCATCAACACCACCATTCAAAAGCATAAACTCTTCTTAAGTCATCCTTATTCATTGTGCAGCTTTCACATACATATGAAGTAACTGAAAACATGGAGGTTTGGGTTAGGCATACCTCAGTCCTTACAGTGACATTTTCACTTCTTAATACCTTAAAGAGGTATCTTACAGAAGAAGATTTCCTAGTCCAATAAGACATCCAATTTCTTGACTGTGGCTTTCATGGGTGTTGGTAGAGGATACAAATAAAATGAAATCTTTGACAATTCCCATTAGTTCTCTAATGTATTGTGATATTGCCTATTGGTCCAATTGTGAGGATTTCATTTTCTTTATGCTGAGGTGTAATTTGTACTGAGCAATACAGTATTTGATCTTCATCAGTAAGTGCTTCAATTCATCATCACTTTCAGCAACCAAGGTTATGTCATCTCCATATTGCAGGTTGTTAATAAGTTTTTCTCCAATGCTGATGCCATATACTTCTTCATACAATCCACCTTCTTGGATTATTTCCTCAGCATACAGATTGAATAAGTATAGTGAAAGGAGCTGACCCTGATGCACACCCTTCCTGATTTTAAACCATCTAGTGTCCCCTTGTTCGGTTTGAATGAAACCCTCTTAGTCTATGTAGTCTCCTCAAGAGCACAATTAAGTGTTCTGCAAATCCCATTCTTTGCAATGTTATCAATATATATATATATATTTTATGAGCCACACAGTCAGATAACTTTGCATAGTCAATAAGACACAGGTTAGTGTCTTTTTGATATTCTTTACTTTCAGCCAAGATCCCCCTGACATCAGAAATATCCCTCATTCTGTATCCTTTTCTGAATCCAGCTTGAATTCCTGGAATTTACCTGTCAATAAATTTCTCCAATCATTTTTGGATTATCTTCAAGAAAATTTTACATACTGCTGATATTAATGATATTTTTTGATATATTTTTTTAATTATTGTGATTTGGGTGAAAGTTTACAAAGCAAGTTCATCTTTCATACAGCAGTTCACATACACTTTGTCTCATAAAATTGCCTGTATTCTCCCACATTGCAACCATTCTCCCACTTCCTCCCAATAGCCACTTCTTCCCTGTGTCCTTCCCTCCCATGCATTCCTGCACCCTGAGCTGTCTCCCTGTGCATACACAGCCTTTCTATTCTCCAATGATTGATCTCTTCAAGGAGTGTGTCTACCTAGTGTAAATGTTCAGCTCATATGCCTGTCTTTTGTTTGGCTAGAAGTCAAAGGAGTGGGTTCAATTTTAGACCTGAAGGCCAGCTAGGAGCCATAGTCTCAGTGGTTCCAACAGGTTCTATCAGACAAGCAAACCTGGTCCCTTTTTTTTTTTTTTTTTAAGTGATTTTGAGTTTTGTTCCACATTGTTCTCCCACTCTATGAAAGATCTCTTACTTAGATCCCCCTCCGAGTGGTTGACAGTGGTAACTGGGCACCATCTATTTCTTCTGGTCTCGTAGTCATATAGGCTGAGTATTGGATGGTATACCAGTTGCACGGACTAAGTTTTTCCATGCATCTTAAGTTTTCTTTACTCTTCTTTGCTCTGGACAAAAGGAGACCCATCATTGCATCTGGATGTCCACTTGTGAGCTTTTAAGATCCCACTCTCTACTCACCAAAGTAGAATGTGGAACAATGTTTTTGTGTAGTATGTTATGCCAGTTGAGCTAATATCCCCTGCAACCATGATCCCAAGCCCACAGGTCCAACTACTCACTCCCTCTGCGTAGCTGGCTGTGGCCAAGAAGTGACTACAAACGTGTCCCTTGTCAGCTCTGCTATCTACCTAGAAATTCTTACACAACATACAAAAATGTTTGTAGAAACACTGTCTGCCAACTCTATACATGGTCATGGGCACACTCTACCCTCCATAGACATACCTAATCTTTCAGCCTCTCCACCCATCTATCCACCTCTATATCCATGTTTGCCATCACTAACAATGCAGTGTTGTATATGCAAAATGCTTCATCTTTGATTTCTGTACCTCCCATTCATCTCTCTCTGTTTTCTTCTTTCTCAACGCCACTGTGTTGATCACTCACATTTGGTACATTGCTTCTCTTCAACCAAATCAATACTTGTCTCTACTTATCTAACAGTGTTCACTCCCTCCCTTCTCAGCCCTGGTAACCAACAAAGAAAATTTCCTTTCATATATAAACATTTCCTTGGCTCTTTACAATAATGGAGTAATACAATATTTGTCCTCTGATTGACTTATTGCATTCAGCATAATATTCTCCAAGGACATCCATATTATTCAATATTTTGCAGATTCTACATTAGTGTTGCATGGTATTCTATTGTGTGTATGGACCATAGTTTGGTTATCCATTCTTCTGTTGATGGACACCTAGTTTATTTCCATCTTTTGGCTATTGTAAATAGTGCTGCAATGAACATGAGTGAGCATATATCTATTCTTGTCCTAGGTCTCACTTTTTAGGATGTATATCTAGTAATGGAATGACTGGGTCAAATGGTATTTCTAATTCCAACTTTTTAAGGAATCACCATACTGCTTTCCAGAGAGGTTGTATTATTTTACAGTCCCACCAGCAGTGTATGAGAGTCCCAATATCTCTGCATCCTTGCCAATATATTTTTTTTTTCTGTCTTATTGAACTTTGCTACTAGTGCTGCAGCAAATGGTATCTCATTGTTGTTTTGATTTGCATCTCTCTAATGGCTAATGAGAGTGAACATTTCTTCATGTGTTTATTGGCTGCCTGATTATCTTCTTTGGTAATCAGGTAATAGAAGTGTCTAGTCACATCTTCTGCCCATTTTTAGTTAGATTATTTGTCTTTTTGTTGTTGAGTTGTTAGAGTTTTCTATAAATTCTAGAGATGAGTCCTTTGTCGGATATGTCATTGCCAAATATATTTTTCCCAATCTGTAGGTTCTCTTTTGACTCTTTTGGAGAAGTCTTTGGAAGCACTTACAAATACAATTTTTAGAAAGTCCAATTCATCTAGTTGATCTTCTGCTCTTTGTGCATTTTGGGTTATGCTTTATAGTATATTTATGCCATATATTAGGGCCCCTCAATTTGCCTTTTTTTTTCCCCCCCCTGAGGAACTTTATAGTTTTAGGTTTCACGTTGAAGTCTTTGATCCATCTAGAGTTAGTTTTTGTGTATCGTGTGAGGTACAGATCTTGTTTCATCTTTCTGTAAATGGATATCCAGTTTTGCCAGCACCATTTGTTAAACAATCTCTTGCCCATTTAATGGATTTCAGCCCTTTGTGAAAGAATTTTTTGATAATATATTCTACATTCTGTTGGCTAACATTTCTTGTAATAGTCTCAAATATGGATATATTCTAGTCATTTGACCAGGTAGCTGTCTTTCAAATTTCTTGGCATAAATGGTTTAGCACCACCAGTAATTAAACACTTTGTTGAAACATGTCAGTGGGTATTTTGTCATTTCCTGGATCCATATTTTTTTACCAATTCCTTCAGTGCACCTTGGACTTCTTTCTTCAATACCATTGGTCCTTGATTGCATGCTACCTCCTGAAATCGTTGAAAATGAACCAAATATTTTTGAAACAGTGACTCTGTGTATCCTTCCATATTTTTTTCAATGCTTCCTGAGTTATTCAATATTTTGTTCATAGAATTCTTCAACATTACAACTTGAGACTTTAATTTTTCCCTCAGTTCTTTCCGTTTGAAAAATGCTGAATGCATTCTTCCTTCTTGGTTTTCAATGTCTGCACATTTTATTATAAAACTTTATTTTGACTTCTCAACATGCCCTTTGAAATCTTCTGTTCAACTCTTTCATCCCATCATTTCCTCCATTCAGTTTAGCTACTGTCCATTTGACAGAAAGTTTCAGAGTCTCTTCTAACATACATTTTGGAGTTTTCTTCCTTCCCTGTCTTTTTAATGACTGTTTGCCTTGTTCATCTATAATGTTCTTGATGGCATCACACAAGTCGTCTGCTCTTCAGTCACTGGTGTTCCATATGTCAAATTTATTCTTCAGATGGTCTCTAAATTAGGTGGGATATAATCAAAGTCATATTTTTGTCTCTCATGAAATTTTTTTAGTTTTCTTCAATTTCAACTTGAACTTGCATATGAACAATCGATGACTGTTCCACAGTCAGCTCCTCCTCTTGTTTTGACCAAAGATATGGGGCTGTTCAATCATTCTTGTCCATAGGTGTAGTTGATCTGATTCCTGTGTATTCCATCTAATGAGGTTCTTGTATATAATCACCATTTATGCTGCTGAAAAAAAGGCACTTGCCATGAATAAGTCACTGGTCTTGCAAAATTCTATCATGAGATCTTTGGAATCATTTGTGTCATCAATGCCGTATTTTCACTGCCAATGTTTCTTCTTTGTTTCCAACTTTTGCATTCCAATCACTAGCAATAATCAATACATCTTGGTTACTTGTTTGGTGAATTTCAGACTGTAGAAGTTAGTAAAAATCTTCAATTTCTTCATTTTTAGCTTTAGCATTTGGTGTGTAAATTTAAATAATGGTAGTATTAACTGTTCTTCTTAGTAAGTATATGGATATTGTTTTATTGCTGACAGTAGGGTACTTCAGGACACATCTTGAAATCTTTCTGATGATGAACGTAATGCCATTCCTCTTCAATTTGTCATTCCCAGCATAGTAGACCATATGATTGTGTGATTCAGATATTCAATACCAGTTTATTTCAGCTCACTAATGCCTAGGATATCAATCTTTGTGCACTCCATTTCGTTTTTGACAACTTCTACCTTTCCTAATTCATACTTCATACATTCCATATATTGATTATTAATGGATGTTTGCAGCTGTTTCTTCCCATTTTTAGTTGTGCCTCACTGTCAAATGGAGGGCCCAAAGCTTTAGTCCATCTAAGTCATTAAGGTCAACTCTAGTTTGAGTAGGCAGTCCTTCCCCAGTTTTATTTTGAGTGCCTTCCAACCTGAGTGACTTATCTTCTGACACTATATCAGACAATGCTTCAGTACTACTCATAAAATTTTCTAGTAATACATCTGACAGTGTTTCACTGATGACTCACCTGTCAGTTGGTCATACCCGGTGGCTGTCAGGCTGGAAGCTATGCCACTGGTATTTCAAATACTAGCAGGGTCACCCATGGTGGAGACTAAGTCAGATTGGAAAGAAGGACAGGGCCATCCACTTCTGAAAGTATTGGCCAGTGAAAACCTTAAGAATAACAGTTAAACACTATATGATTTATGTTGCTGGGGTCACCATTAACTGGAATTGACTAATTGTCAACTATTTTAGTTATATACATATACATATTCATATAAGGAGTTCTGGTGGTCAAGTGGTTTAAAACATTTGGCTGCTAAGCAAAAAGTTGGTGGTTCAAACCTATTAGCCACTCCACAGAAGAACGATGAGGTAGTCTGCTTCAGTAAAGATTTACAGCCTTGGAAACACAATGTGGGTTGCTATGAGTTGTAATCAACATGATGACAGTGAGTTTCGTTTTATAAATATATAGAAATTCTGGTACCCTGTGGTAAAGCACTTAGCTGATAACCAAAATGTCAATGGTTCAAACCCACCATCCACTCTGTGAGAGAGAGATATGTCAATCTGCTTCAGTAAAGATTTATAAACATGGAAACCCCATGGGACTGTTCTACTCCTTCCTATAGAGTTTCTGTAAGTCAAATTTGACTCAACAACAAGGAGGTTTTTTTTTTTTTTTTTTCAGTATATATACATTTTTAAAAATATGTTCATAACAGAATGTAGCATTATAAAATATTGGTATATACAACCAAGTTAAGACCAAATTTGTATCTCTGCTTAGTGACTTAAAAAAATGAAGATAAATTTTTATGTTAACGTTTATAATATATGGGAGATAATGAAGTTATTGTGAAGATTAATTGACAGAGTGTAAGAAATTCACTTATCATAATGCTTGCTTGCAACAGATAAGCTTTTTTTTTTTTTTCTGCTTGATCGGTTATTAGACTACCCCTGCAGACCAAGCCCTGAGCAGGGATCCCACTGAAACAGATAAGACTTTAAAAATTTTAGCTTCTATAATAAACATATCAACATCATTATTATTACATTACTCATAAAACTTCCAAACTTTTTTTTTCCCCCACAACTTAGTTTCCCTGTGTAATGGTCATTCAACTACAGGAAAATGTGATAATTGATAACATTCTTATTAAGTGACCTTTTATCATTACCTTGGGAATGTGAAAGACATGAAAAGATGTGCTGTTTAATATGTGTCTTTATATTAATATGAACATGGTTTGTCTGCTTTAGAGAAGCTCACAAAAGACTGAAAGTGATTATACTAAATGTTTATGTAAATTCTGTTGGTAAAAGCAAATAAGTTCTCCCAATAAATTTCAATAGCTTTCTGAATTCTTCTGAGACAGGATTTACATTTTTCTGTATATCAGGTTTATCAAATTACTCAACTGGCATAATGAAATATCAATTTACATCTCACATGGAAAGTCTTTCATCTTTTCATTTGCTTCCAAGAGGCAGGATGTAAATTAAAAATCCAAAAATCAAACTATTTTTGTAGCATGCATTACTTTTCTATCAAATTTTGTATATTGTTCATTAAAAGTAATGATAATTTAAGGTATAGATACAACTTCATCTGTATGCTGAGCAAATAATCCCAAAGTGTGGACTATATAAAACAACATAGCATAAGGTGTGGAGAAGACTCATTAACCACTTGTGATATGCAGATGACACAACCTTGTTTTCTGAAAGTGAAGGTGACTTGAAACAATTATAGGTAAAGATCAAAGACTACAGATGTCAGTATGGATTACGTCTCAATATAAAGAAAACAAAAATCATCACAATTGGACCAACAAGTGATATCATGCTAAATGGACCAAAGATTGAAGTTGCCAAAGATTTAGTTTTACTGGGACTCACAAACAATGCTGATGGAAAAATCAGTCAAGGAACCAAAGGAGGATGCATTGCTCTGGCCAAATTTGCTAAAAAAAAAAAAAAAAAAACAGCCCTCTTCAGAGTGTTAGTGAGCAAAGATATCAATTTGAAGACTGAGGTGGATTTTACTCTGGCCACTGTATTTACAAAAACCTCATATGTGTGTGAAAGCTGGACAATGAATAAGGAAGAGAAAATAATTGATGCAATTGAACCATGCATGGTGTTGGTGAAGAATACTGAAAATATCATGGACTGACAGAAGAATGAACAAATCTGTCCTGAAAGAAGTACAGTTGGAATGTTCCTTAGAATGAAAAATGGCCAAACTTCATCTCATATACTTTGGTCATGTTGTCAGAAGGGAACAACCCCTGGAGAAAGTTATCATGCACAGTAAAGTAGAGGGTCAGCAAAAAAGGGGAGGACCCTCAACAAGATGGTTTGACACGGTGACTGTAACAATGGGCCCAAGCATAGCAAGGATTGTGAAGAGGGCACAGGATTGGACACTGTTTTGCTCTGTTTTGCTTTGGATCCCTGTGAGTAGGAATGGACTCTGCAGCATCCAACAATGGCATGCAACATCATCATGTTTTAAATACATCACTCTGCATTTAATCAATAACTTCTGTTACATATGCTTGTATTTTCATGCTATATCTAGAAGACTGTTCATGTACATGTCCTAAAAATTCAGATAGTAATAAATAAGATACAGTTTTCATGACATAATACCTCAAATGTCCATGTTTTATTTGGAATTCACTTGCTATCATGAACCAGAGAGATCTCAAACTGAGTCATAAAAGATAATAAGTAAATGTCAACTCCAAGATTATAGAAATGTCAGAATTATATGACAGATATTTGAAAGCAGCCTTCACGTATGCTTGAAGCATGGAAACAAAATCTCAGCAAAAAGATGAAAACTTTCTGCAGTGAAATGGAAGACAGAAGCAAGAACAAAATCAAATTTTCAGAATTGAGTATTATGCTAACAAAGATCAAACACTCAGCGGATGATGTCAACAGTAGAATGGAGGGTATATAGAAAAGGGTCAATGAGCTGGAAGACAAAACAATAAAAGATGGTCAATCTGAATAATAAAAAAAACAGAAGTCTTAGAAACTTGTAAGATTATAACAAAAAATTAAATATTTATTCCAAAGATTCTCTGCAGAGAGAGGAGAGGGCAAGCTGAAAAATAACTCAAAGAAGTAATGGCTGCAAATGCCCTATACTTGACAAGATGCATAAAATTACAGAATCAAGAAGGAAAATGAACTCCAAACAGAGAAAACTAAAATATCTATGCAAAAATATATCATAAGAAAACTTCTGAAAACTAAAGATAAAGAAAAAATATTGAAAACAGTGAGAAAGAGAGGGCACCTACCTGGCAGAGAGAGAAAAATTCATATGGCAGGACATTTTTCATTAAAAATCATGTAATTACAAAGAAATTGACATATTTTTTCAAGAGCTGAAAGAAAAGAGTGATCAACCCTCTATCCTATGTCTAGCAAAAGTACATTTCAGAAATGAAGCAGGAATTAAGATGTTCTCAGTCCAAAATAGGTGAAGAGAATATATTGCCAGCAGAACTACTCTAAAATAAATGGTTAAAAGAATTTCTCTAAAAAAGAGAGGATGGGGGTTCCGGCAAGATGGCAGACTAGGCACAAGGACTGCACAGCCGCTCTTCAACAAAGAAAAGGGAAACCAATTAACACAGACACAGAAGATAATCTTGGACCCCTAAGCCTTGAAGGGAAGGATACAAAAGTGGACTAAAACCCAACTAGCAGAAGAATTTGCTTGAAAATACCAAACAAGGAGACACATGGAGCTGCGGTCTGGCAGCGGACTGAGCCACCCTAAGGGCACAGAAGACACGGCTTGGAGATTCCCAAGTGGTGGTAGGACCTAAGAATTAACCCAAAAATCACCCTACTAGCCAGGGACTGCACGGAAGACAGTGCACAGTGGCTGGGGAACAAACAGAGAAGGTGAAGAGAAAGGTGGGCTGAGTTGTGGACTTTTGCCAGTCCAGAGGGCGCCACCATTTTGT
>NW_006922309.1:289814-318285 GCF_000298275.1 Orycteropus afer afer | reverse complement strand
TATGGGGAGGAAGTGGGAGTGGAACTGTTGCATTGTGGTAAACTGTGGTCAATGACATGAGACAAAGTATATGTGAACTGCTATATGGAAAGTGAATTTGCTCTGTAAATCTTCACCCAAATAAAAACAAATAAATTAAATAAATAAAAATTAAAAAAAAAAAAGAGAGAGGATGCAATTTTAAATAAAGGATCTTTAGCATGTTAGTGTAGTAGGCACAATAAAGGGCCCCCAAAAGCATCCTGATCCTAATCTCATAAGCTATGACTATGCTACCTCTTCTGGTAAAATGCTTTTGGCAGATGTTAGTAGGTTAAGGATCTTGACATTGGGAGATTATCCTAGATTGTCTGGTTGGGCCCAGGGTAATCAAGGGTCCTTAAAGGGAGAGGAAGGAGGGTCAGTGTAGAAAACAGAAATGTGATCATTCTTAGAGTGAGTGATGCCATTGCTGGGAGGGATTCAGACAGCAAGGAATGAAGGCAACTTCTGGAAGCTGAAAAATGAAACAGACCAGATTTTCCCATGCAGCCTCTACTAAGAACAGGGGCTTGATGACACTGTCAGTTTGGTCCAGGGACACCCATTTTGAACTTCTGACCTCCAAAACTGTAAGATGATAAATTTCTATTCTTTTTAACTATTAAGTTTCTGGTAATTTGCTACAGTAGTAATGGGGAACTAAAGAATACTGAAGAAAGTAAGAGGAGAGTAGGTAAAAATACGGAAAAATACAATGGTATTTCCTTCTCCTCTTTAATTTAGACAATTAAGTTTGATGGTGGAAGCAGCAATTGTAACACAGTATTTTGTTTGTAAATGCTTGTACAGGACCTATTGAAGACTAATTATATTTCTCATAAAGGGGAAGAAGATAATGGGAAATGAAGTGAGGTAAGTTTTTAGGCTTTACTCAAACTGGTAAAATGGTAACACTGGAAGTCAGTGATATGTTCTCTGTATAAATAATGTAAAAACTAGAGAAACCACTAAAAAAGATGTTGTAAACATTACACTACAAGCTATACAGACATTACATTAACATTATCAATAAATCAAAATAAGATTCTAAAAAAATATTGAAGAGATACATAAAAGGTTGAAGAAAATTAAAGATACACAAGAAATAGGAAAAAAAAAAAAAAAGGTAAGAAAAACTAAAATTGCAGTATGAAACCCTGGGAGCTTTGGTCATGTAGTGCCTATGGCATTTGACTGCTAGCCAGAGGGCCAGCAGTTCAAACCCACCAACCACTCCTCAGAAAGAAGGTTAGACAATCTACTTCTGTAGAGATACCACCTAGGAAACCCAAGGAGTGGTCGCTATGAGTTGGATCTGATTCAACAGCAGTGATTTGGTTTGGTTTGTTTTTTGAAGGCCTAAAATATCTATCTATCTGTTTATCTATCTACCTATCTATCTATCTATTTATCTGTCATCATCATCTGTCTATGTAGAGATTAAATTTAAATGGCTTAATAAACCAATTGCAAGACAGAACTAGATTTTTTTTTTTTTTTAATGACTCAGCTATATCCTATCTATAGGAAATTTATTTCAAATATAATGGTAAAGAAAGGTTGGAAGTAAAAATAATCCAAAGAAAATAGGAGAGGTGGTATCAACACCAAATTATGTAGATTTCAAAGTAAATGTAAATTAAAAAAGACAGAGAGGGACATGTGTAATAGTAAAATGGTCAAACCAGCAAGAAAATACATTGGTCCTAAATGGGAATGCATAGAACAAGAGAACTCCAAAACATGTGAAGAAAAATATTAACAGTATTTTAAACAATAAATATGACAGTTGGTGAGTGAAAAGCCTCTGTTTTAAAAGTTGCAAGAACAGGGAGCCAGAAAATCAGCAGGGATGTAGATGAAGTCAAAACACCACTGAACAATGGGATCTAAGAAAATTTACACAACAGAAGTGAATACTACAAAAAACCCTGCACATATGTTTGACAACTTAGATTAAGTAAAGCTACTCCTCCATAAACACAAATTACCGTTAATTACCGAATATGAAATAGATCATTTAAATAATCCATAATAATTAAGGAAATAAATTTCCTAATTAAAAAGAAAATAAAATACTTCCCAGAAAAGAAATATCCACAAAATATCATGAAACAAGAATAGAATGACTTTCTCCTTCCATTTCTAGTCAACATTATCTATCTACCCATCTATCTGTCTATCTGTGACTAACTATCCAGAGTGCATATTGAGAAAAGTACTTCTGAAAGTGAAGATAATCAGAAGAAAAACTTCTGATCACCCATATTAGGTTAAAACTCTGCTACATCACTGTGTGAAGATTGGAAATTTAGAAGAACTTCAGGAAAGACACATAACTCCTCTGTACTGACATCCACGGGGATATGAACAACACTTACCTTGACAGTTATTCCTTATATGTGGTGGTGGGGGTTACAGGTTCATCCTAGAGAGTTATAGATGATGAAATACATCAATAAATTGTACCCCAACAAAATGACCAGTCCCAGATGATAGTTGTACAAACATTCTTCAGAAATGTTCAAATTAACTCACTCAGCTATAAACAAAAACTTCTGTTATCTATCATGGCAAAAAGCTACCCTGCCTGAAGATTGAATTTGGCCAATGTTGTAAGAATGACTGTGCTATCCCAAAAGCTTACTAAAATAAGAAGAACCTATAGGAACATTTTAAAAGAGATTCTTATAGTTGCATAGATTTCATTGAGGAAAATTAATAACATGCTAAAATTCTTCAGAGAAGTAAAATTCTTATATCATTGTTTAAAACAATCTGGAAACAGAATTATTCTAAATTTTCTATAATATCATATATAATTCATTCTATTTAGAAAATAAAATGTAATGTGAGCTGCATAAGACAAAATTAGATCTTCTATAAACTCTGGTGGTGTAGTGCCTAAGGCATTTGACTGCTGACCAGAAGTCTGGCAGTTCAAACCCACCAGCCACTCCTCAGAAGGAAGAATGGGCAATCTAGTTCTGTAAAGATACAACCTTGCAAACCCAAGGAGGGGTCACTATGAGTTGGTACCCATTCGACAGTAGTAAGTCTCCCCCCTTTTTATAAAAACCTTAAACCAACTGAGTCAGCTAAGTTGATGGAGGGTTTGTATGTGTAAGGGCTAATTTAAACTTAGGTTAGGTATCGTATTAAAAGCCAAATGTGCTAGCTTAATAGGCCTGGAATTGTCTCATGTTTATAACTATGCCATGAAATCTGAGGGAGTTTTCTGTTTTCTTGTGAAGATATCTGTGCAGGAACAGAGTTCAAAGAAATAGGAAATTATTGGATATTTTCTGATTCTGTTCCTTACGAAGCAAAGCTTACAGGATGAGTCAATATAGATCTCCAACAAATACCAAGGGAGCTCTGGTGGTATAATGCCTAAGGCACTTGACTGCTAACCAGAAGGCTGACAGATCAAACCCACCAGCCACTCCTTGGATGGAAAGTTGAACAATCTACTTCCATAGTGGTACTGCCTCAGAAACCTAAGGAGGGGTTGCTAGGAGTCAAGTTCGACTTCACGGAACATGAGAACAACAAACAATGACAAATACCATATGCTTTGAAAAATATGAAAATTTTTTTGGTAAATTTTAAATCACAAAAGAATTTTTGTACTTTGAAACTTCAGAGGTACTGAAATTTGAAATTTAGATCAAGAAAGATTTGATATTATGTCTTGATCACACGAATTGATAACCCTACCTTTTAAAGAGTAAATACATCTTATAGTCAAAATGTACTATGTGCTAGGTATAATTATAAGATGATTCCCAGTGATTCAAGGTCTTGTGGAATTTCTTCCACTTGAATGTGGGGGAGATCTGGGGATAGGAGGGAATATGATTCCTATGATTATTTATGTTATATGACAAATGGATCTTCTGCAGATGCTATAAGTTTACTAATCATTAATGAGTTAATCTATAGGTATCCTGTCTTGTGTGGGCCTAACATAAGTAATGAGTGCTTACAGGGGATGAAGAAGAATTTATGCTTTTGAGTTGTGGTGTTGGAGAAGCATGCTAAGCGTACCATGGTCTGCTAAAAGGACTAACAAATTTGTCCTGGAAAAAGCACAGCCAGAATGCTCCTTGGAAGTGATAGTGTCCAGACTTCTTCCCACTTACTTTGGTCATGTTGTCAAAAAGAACCATTCTCTGGAGAGGTATATCAATCTTGGTAAAATGGAGGATCAACAAAAAAGGTGAAGACCCTCAATGAGATGTATTGATACAGTAGCTGCAATGGTTGGATCATGAAGCAGTGCTTTGTTTTACTGTGCATAGGGATGCTATTAGTCAGAGATGTGCCAATGGCACCTAACAAAAACAGCCGAGACTCTAACATTCAACAGAACTCAGACAGGTGAGTTCTTGCTGATCTGGAACTAAAAAAAGCAGCCATATTTTGATAAGCCAATTGGAGATAAGTAGTAAGGAATTTCACTGACCATTATATGTTGAGAGCAAACACTTGTCAATATCTAGCAAGAAAATGGACCTTGATTACATATCTGCAAGGAAATATAGTTATATGGGAGTTCCAGCAAGATAGTGGAATATGAAGACAATCTAGGCAGATGCTCTGCAACAAAGCAATGAGAAACCATTTAAAACTAATATAGAAGATAATCCTGGAACCCCAAGCTTTGAAAGGAAAGACAAAGAAGTGATTTAAATAACAACTAGTAGAAGAACCCGAATGAAACAATGAGTTAGGTGACAAACTGAGCAACGGACTGTTGACTGTCCTGAGGGCACAGACATTTTGAATATTTCCTGATAGCAACCTAAGAATCAAGCTGGAAGAACCAAGGCAAAAATGTAAGCCTCAAGTTGCACTATAAAAAGATTCTATAGGCAAAATATTGAATGATTCAGGAAACATCAAAAGAAAATGGAAGGAATACACAGTCACCGTACCAGAAAGAATTGGTCAATGTTCATCCATTTCAGGAGGTGACATATGACCAAGAACCAATGGTATTGAAGGAAGAAGTCGAAACTGCACTGAAGGTAGTGGCAAAAAACAACACATCAGGAATTGACGGGATACACATTGAAACGTTTTGACAAACAGATGCCCCACTGGAGGCACTCACTTAGATATGCCAGGAGATTTGGAAGACAGCTACCTGGCCAACTAACTGGAAGAGATCCATATTTGTACACATTCCAAAGAAAGGTGATCCCACTGAATGTGGAAATTATCGAACAATATCATTAATATCACATGCAAGTAAAATCTTACTGAAGATAATTAAACAATGATTGTATCAGTATTTTGACAGAGAATTTCCAGAAATGCAAGTTGGATCAGAAGAGGACTTGGAACAAGGGATATCATTGCTGATGTCAGCTGGATCTTGGCTGAAAGCCAATAATACCAAAAAGATGTTTACATGTGTTTTATTGAATATGTAAAAACATTCGATTGTGTGGATCATAACAAATTATGGATAACATTGAGAAGAATGGGAATTCCAGAACATTTAATTGTACTCCTAAGGAACTTGTCCATAGGCTAGGAGGCTGTCATCTGAACAGGAGACACCGCATGGTTTAAAATCAAGAAGGGATTGTATAAATCAGGGTTGTATTCTTTCACCATACTTATTCAATTTCTATGTTGAACAAATAGTTGGAGAAAGTGGACTATATGAAGAAGAACATGGCATCAGGATTGGAGGAAGAATCAGTAACAAACTGAGATATGCGTATGACACAATTTTATTTGCTGAGAGTCAGGATGACTTGAATCACTTACTGATGAAAATTGAAGAACACAGTCTGCAGTATGGATTACACCTTAGTATAAGAAAATGAAAATCCTTACAACTGGACCAATAAGCAGCATCATGATAAATGGAGAAAAGATTGAAGTTGTCAAAGACTTCATGTTAATTTGTGCTACTATGAACATCAATGGAAGCAGCAAGCAGGGTATCATATAGCACTGGGCAAATCAGCTGCAAAAGACCTCTTTCAAATGCTGAAGAGCAAAGAAGTCTCCTTAAGGAATAAGGTGCATCTGACACAAGCCATGATGTTTTCAATTGCTTCATATTCATATGAAAGCTGGATAATGAATAAGGAAGAGCAAAGAAGACTTAATGTTTTTGAGTTGTGGTGCTGTTGAAGAATGCTGAAAGCACCATGGGCTGTTAAAAGAACTAACAAATATGTCCTGAAAGAAGTGCAGGCAGCCTGGTTGCTCCTGAATGTTCCTTGAAGTGAGAATGGCCACACTTCGTCTCATTTACTTTGGTCATGCTGTAAGAAGAAACCATTCCCTGGAGAAGGTTATCATGCTTGGTAAAGTGTAAGGTCAACAATAGTGGGGAAGTCCCTCAACAAGATGGATTGACACAGTGGCTACAATAATGGGCTCAGGTATACTCAGGATCATGGAATTGACACAGGACCAGGCAGTGTTTCATTCTGCTGTACATAGAGTTGCTATGAGTCAGAGACAACTCGACAGCACCTAACAACAAGCCTAAGAATCAGCTCTGTCTCCCAAGGCTGCATGGGAAGGGACTGCATTGGTTCCTGGTGACCAGAAGGGAGAACACTGAGGAAGGCAAAAGGTGGATCCGTGGACTGCCAGCAGCAGTCTTGAGGGCACAGCCTTTTTGGATGTTTGCAATCAACTGACACAGTAGTTTTGAGAGTGTGCGAGTGATGGTCCTGTTTGAAATGTGACCTGGGAGTGCACTCCACCTGCCAAGGACAGCACAGGCAACCACACTGCAGACTGACAACTGTAGAGGTGAAATATTCCCCTTGCTACTCTTGGGCTCTGAGCCCTTTTGGTGAACAGGGGTGTGGCCATTCCCCAGCCTCCATTACCTTCTTGAGTTGTGGGAGGTCCATCTTGATCTGTGCCCTAAACAAACCTGGGTGTCATATCTTGGGTGCCATGCCATGCCCCACATATTTATGCCTTAAAACTATTCTTTTTATCTTTCACATTTCCTCCTTTTCTTTTTCACTTTCCCTTGCCTGAGTCTTTTTTTTTTTTTTTTCTCTTCATTTTCCCTTGTTCCTTTCCTTTTTCTTTATTTTCAATCTTCCCATCTCTTATTTTTCTTTTGTAGTTTTCCCAAATCTTTTACTCTTGCTCTTTTCTCTTATTCTGCCCTCCCTTGATATTACAGATTCTTTTCTCTTTTTTTCATTATTATTTTTTTATCCTTTTTAAATATATTTTTAAAATTTTCTTATTTATCATATTTCTCCGTTTGCTTTTGTGATTTTTTTTGTATCTTTATATAGTTGGAGGGTTTTTTTTTCTCTCTCTTGTTTTTGTTTTTTTTTGGGTTTTAATTTTTTTGTTTTGTTTTGTTTTGTTTTTGTCTAACTGAGTGAGAGACAACAACAATTTCCACACAATCCAAGTATATCTGCACCTCCTGCAGACCCATCCAGTGAGTGAGGACCACCATTTGCTTTTACACCAACTGATCAATGATAGATGGCAGCCAATACCAACTCAACTGTCCCTCAACTACTCTTTATTAACAGCTAAGAGATATCTGTGCACACACTCTCATTCTCTATCATACCCACCAGGAGACAGGTTGTGAGTGCCTACGTGCTAACAACTAACAAACAGGAGAACACAGTACCCTCCTCACACAGATATATCACAACAAAAGAAAGGAAAAAATATTCTAAACAAATAAAACCCACATACAATCACAAATTAAATATAAATACAACACCACCATGTCTTGGAGACAACAGACCATCAAAGCCCACACAAAAAAGCAAGATGAAGTAGTGGAAACAAAGGTCCAGAATACAAACTTAGAAAACATCCTTGAGCAACAAAGATGAATTCCCTGATAAAGAATTCAAAGGAATTTTATTTGGGTACCTTCAATGGACTGAGAGACAGATCAAAGAAAATACTGATGAGGTCAAGGAAAACACTGAGAAGATCAAGGAAGCACTGACAACATTAAGGAAACAGATCCAATTGTAGAACAATTTAGAAAAGCAGTGCAAGGAAAATTGACAAAATAAACAAAAAATTAGAAATGATACAAAACCAACAAACAGAAATCAAGAAGATTAATACCAAGATTTCAGAAATAAATAACACATTGAATGGACAAAATGGTAGAATCAAATCAATGGAAAACAGAATTAATAAGATTGAAGACAAATACTTCAATACTACTTTGTTAAGGGATCTTTCAGACAAAAGATCAAAACATAATGAAAAAACCATAAGATTCATGTAGGACACTATCAAAAGGAATAACATATGTGTAGTCAGAATTCCAGAAGAAGAAGAGACAAATAAAACCACAGAGAAAATTATTGAAGATTTGTTGGAAGAGAATTTTCCTAACATGATGAAAGATGAGAATATATCCATTTCAGAAGTTCAACAAACTCCAAACAGCATAGACCCCCCCCAAAAAAATCACCAAGACATACCATCATCAAATTCACCAAAACTAAAGACAAAGAAAGAATCCTCAAAGCAGCAAAGGAAAAATGAAAAGTTGCCTACAAAAGACAACCATTAAGTCTAAGCTCTGATTTCTTGGCAGAAACCATGCAGGCAAGAAGGCAGTGGAATGAGAAATGTAAAATTCTGAAAGAAAAAAAAAATCTAAATAAGAATTATGCATCTAGCAAAATTGTCTATCAAATATGATGGTGAAATTAGAAGATATTCCAATGAGTAGAAACTAAAGGTATTTGTTAAAAGCAGACCAAAAGGGAACCATTACAACAGAGAACAAACAACAGAAACAACAACTGATGATTAAAACACATGATGACATAACCCAGAAACCAACACAGTTATGGAAGTATCCAAAGTAAAATAAGCTTAGGAGACTGTAAACAGGGAGCTAGAGGCATCAATTGGTAAATGAGGACAACTACAAACCAAAAAGAGGGAATAAATAGTGTGTTATAGAACTTCTAAGTGGTGAGAAAGTCAGGACAATTGCAAGACAGAACAGACTGTTTTAAACTGGGGAAGAAAATTATAGATTACTTGTCTGCCTCCAAGAAAAATAATAAACTTTCACATAAAAATAAATTAAAATAAAGAACAAGCACAAATACTTAGCAAATACTAAAATAATAGCAATCAAGGAGATGATAACATGAAACATAAACAGAATCAGCTCAGCACAGAAAATAATATGGAACAAATAAATTAGTAACACCACAAATAATAATAATAATAATAACAAAATGATATCAATAATTTTATACTTGTTGATAATTTCACTGAATGCAAATGGATTAGATGAAACAGTCAAAGAATGGAGAGTTGCAGAATGGATGAGAAAACATTACCCATCATTATGCTGTTTAAAAGAGACTTAGCTTAGACACACACAAAAAAAAATTGACTAAAAACAAAAGGTTGAAAAAAGATATGCAAAGGAAATGACAACCAAAATAGAGCAGGAGTGGCAATATTGTTGTTGTTGTTGTTGTTATGTGCAGTCAAGTCAGACCCAACTCATAGCGACCCCTCCTTGGGTTGCCGAGGCAGTATCACTATGGAGGTAGATTGCCCAACCTTCTTTCTGAGGAGTGGCTGGTGAGTTTGAACCACCAGCCTTCTGGTTAGCAGTCAAATGCCTTAGGCACTACACCATATATATAAAGAGAGAAATTTATCTTAGGAAAGTGGCTTACACATTTATAGAAGCTGGAAAGTCCAAGTTCTTGGATCAAATGTCAAGCTGAGGGCTTTTTTCCAACTCACACAGTTGTAGAGGCTGACAAGCTCAAGGTTGGCAGACAGTATACCAGCTGTTGACTCCAACGATTAATGAATCTAAGTCACCAGGCCAAATGGTGGATTGTTCACTCATGGATAGTTGTGGGCACACAAGAAGATCCCAATCCACAGAAGAGTGTCTCTTTTCCCAGGATGTCCATAAGTGAACTGGAAGCAGGCCACATGCCTAGGGAAACTCCCTTTCAATGGATTGGCTGCTCAAAACATATACCTCTGATCCCATCATTGGAACAACCCACATCATAATTGCTTAAACCACACAGAATTGTGGTCCAGCCAAGTTGATACACAACTCCAACTATCACAGTCCACCCTTGTCAACTTGGCAGTTATACACATCCCCGTAACTGTATATAATCTCTAAATAAGGACAATTATAAAGTCATATTTACACCTAAAATGATACATTATTCTTTACCTCCATTGTGTAATGTCAATCCAATTTCCCCTTGGTAATCAGAATCTATCACACCAGATAGTACAGTCACACCTGTCTTTGTTAATCCAGAGATGTGAGGAAGCCAAAATGGCTGGATGGCATCATTACCTTCAATGCAGTCAGTATTGTGTCTGCAGGTGGGATTGTTCCTCCTTTTGGGACTAAGATCTCCAGACCTGCAGAACATAGGATAGCAGTGACAGAAAGCACACTGTACTAGTAAAAGGCGTGTCCTCTGGGCTCTCCATTTCTGGGTGTAGGGGTCTAATCTGATAAATTCATTCTAACAAACCAATTTCCCTAAGTCTCTGGATACCTTCTACTAAGGCAGGTCTGGTACTTCAACTTGATTTAAAATAGGCCACACATAATCTATGCTTCAGTAAGCCAATCAAATAAACAATTAGATCCCTTCCTAACATCTCAAGCTGAAACAATGAATGAAGAATCCATATTTAGTGGGCCTAAATCAATAAACTCAGACTGATCCAATGTTACATTCCTTGTTGTACCCTTATTCCACACCCTCTGTAGTCATTCTCATATATATTCTCCTGCTTTCTGTCTCTACGTGTTAGCAAAACCAGGTAGGTCTTTTTGAGTGTAGTGTACCACTTCCTCAGTCACACTTCATATTTTTATATTTCACCTTTTTGGATTCTCTTGGACTTAACATTAGTTATTGGTCTAGCAGCAACAGTGGGTAGTTGGGTAAGTTCCTGAAAACATTCAGAAATGTCCTCCATGGCATCTACCTCAAGCAATGACCCAGCAGGAACAGCTGGGTTAATCCCATCAAACTGAGGTGGAAAGGATGATGGTTTTATACTAATCCCTTCAGATGGGAGGGATTTGACAGAAGTTACAGGCTCCATAATCTCATCTTCCCGAGTGTCTGCCCATATGTCCCCATACCAGGTTTCAGGATCCCATTCTTTCCCAATCAATGCCCTCACTTTAACTTCAGACATCACTCTGGGTTGGCAATTCAATTGATGTTCTAATTCAGTCACCCTTACAACGAGACTGTGAGTTTGGTTTTCAGCAATATCAGCTCTGTTATTAGAAGAATAAAGCTTTCTTTCAGAGCACAACTGGAAACATTGAGATCTTTTATACAGCCCTTGAACTGTTGACTCAGCAGCCTTGAACTTATCTCACTCTTTCACTACTTTGTCTAGTGTAAGTAGGACCAACCAACCAGCTTCCCTATACTCCTCATGCTGACACAATTGCAGAAAAGTATCAAATATGCAATCATCCAGAGCCTCACTTCTCAAAAATACTTAATCTATTGGTGGTGCTATTTTGCATATTAATGTTGCCACTTCACACCATGGATTAGCAGGGTCCTCTTTACTAATGGAGGCAGAGTCACCAGTGCCTTTACCATTAATCAATTTTTAGAACCAAAACAGAATCAGTGAGAACCAATTTAGGAAGCCCATTCCTATCATTTTGACTGTAGAATAACTCTTGGTACCAATTGTGTGTTAATCTTGGTTCTCTGGAGAGGCAAAACCAGTAAAGCTTATATATATATATATAGAGAAAGAAATTTATCTTGGGAAAATGGCTCACACACTTATTGAAGCTGGCAAATCCCAAGTTCTTAGATCAAACGTCCCAACTCAAGCATCTGTAGGGGCTGACAAGCTCAAGGTTGGCAGGCAGTATACTGGCTGTTGACTCCAACGAATGATGAATCCAAGATCTCCAGGCTGAACGGTGGATTGATTCACTCATGGACAGTTGTAAGCAGCACAACAGAATCCCAATCAACAGAAGAGAGTCTCATTTTCCCAGGATGTCCATAAATATATTAGAAGCAGGCCACAGCTTTAGGGAAACTCTCTTTCAATGGTTTGGCTGCTCAAAACATATACATCCAATCTTATCATGGGAATAACCCACATCATAGCTGCTTAAACCCCTCAGAATTGTGATCTAGCTAAGTTGACACACAACTCCAACAATCATAGTAGAAAACTTAAACAGACCCATAACAAAAGAAGATACTGAACAAATAAAAAAAGAAAAAAATCAACAAAAAAATTCCTGGCCCAGATGGTTTCACTGGAGAATTCTAACAATCATTCAGAGAAGAGCTGACACCAATCTTACTTACTGAAGCATAGATTATGTGTGGCCTATTTTAAGTCAAATTTAAGTATCAGACCTGCCTTAGTATAAGATATTCAGAGGCTTAGGGAAATATTCCATAACACAGAAAAGTACATAATCTTCCAGAATTAATTTTATGAAGTAAGCATAACCCATTGCAAAAACATCACTAGAAAGGAAAACTACAGAAGAATACTCTTCATGAATATAGACACAAAAATCTTCAAGAAAATCTTAGCCAATAGACTACAAGTGCCTTGCTAACCAGAAGGTTGGTGGTTCAAACCCACCAGCAACTCCTTGGAAGGAAGGTTGGGCAATCGACTTCCATAGTGATATAACCTCAGAAACCCAAGCAGGGATCACTATGAGTTGGATCTGATTTGATGGCACATAACAATGACAACAACAAGTGGGATTCATGTCAGGTATGCAAGGATGGTGCAATATTAGAAAAACAATCAATATAATCCATCACATAAGTGAAATAAAGGAAAAGAATTACATGATCATGTCAATTCATGAAGAAAATTCATTTTATATAATTCAACATCTAGTCCTGATGTAAACTTGAAGAAAAATAGAAATGGAAGGACAATTCCTCAACTTAATAAAGGTCATATATGCAAAATCAACAGCCAACATTATTCTCAATGGAGAGAGACTGAAATCATTCCCCTTTGAACAGGAATGAGACAAGGATGCCTTCTGTCTCTACTTCTATTCAACATTGTATTGGAAGTCCTGTTTATTATTATTATTATTATTATTTGTAGAATAATGGGACAGGATCCATATTTTACACCATACACAAAAATAATTCCAGATGGATCAAAGATTTAAATCCAAAAACTAAACTATAAAGTTCATCAAACAAAAAATAGGGGCAACCAAATCACAATAAAATGTTATTGTGAAAATGAAATATATGAAAAGTAAAAAACAAAACAAAACAAAAGACACAAACAATTGCCATCAAATATATTCCAACTTGTGAAAATCCCATGTATGTCAGACCAGAACTATGTTTTTTAATTGCTGAGAGTTTTAAGAAGGAGCTCTAGTGGTATAGTGGTTAGGGCATTTTGACTGCTAACCAACAGGTTGGTTGTTCCAACCCACTAGCTGCTCCATGGAAGAAAGAGGAGGCAATCTGCTTCCATAAAATTTACAGCCTTGGAAACTCAATGGGGGTTGCTATGACTTGGAATTCAATGGCAGTGAGTTCTGAGTTTGTTTATTTTTTCAGAAGTATGTTCCCAGACCTTTTTCCTGAGGAGTCTTTGGAGAAATTTGAACTACACAGAAATCTCTAAATATGTGATCCATTATCAATATATATATATTTTTTATAATTCACATTGTATTTTTTGTTTTGTTGTTGCTATTTATTTTGCTATTTGTTATAAATTGGTTTGTGTCCTCCCAATATATATGTGGGAATTCCAATTTCTATACCTGTGGATTTAATCCTGTTTTAAAATAGTTTCTTTGTTAAGTCAATGCAGCCATATTAGTATAGGGTGTGAGAAAACTTAATAACTTGTGAGATATAAAAAGAACAGTTAAGGCAGACACAAACTAAGGAAGACACACACACACAAAAAAAAATAAGGGCAAACTACGGAGTCCTAATTTATGGCATAAATAGACTATTAAGCATGACCCAAGATTCATAAACAACAGAAGATAAACTACATGATTGCGACCTTCTAAAAATTAAATTCTAATGTGCATCAAAAGACTTCTCCAAAAGAATAAAAAGAGAACTTAGAGTAGGAAAAAATATTCTGCAATGACATATCTGACAAAGGACTTATCTCTAAAATTTTTAGAAAACTGCAGCACCTCAATATCAAAAAGACAAACAATCCTATCACAAAAATAGGCAGACAGCATGAACAAACACTTCACCAGAGAAGATACTCAGGCATCCAATAAACACTTGAAGAAATGTTCTTGAGCTTTAGACATTAGAGAGAGAAAAGTCAAAACAACCATGAGATACCATCTCAACCCAGCGTAAATAGCATAGTTCAACAAGACAGAAAATAAGGGCTGGAGAGGATGTGGAGAAATTGAGAGTCTTATACACTGCTGGTGGGACTTTAAAATGAAAAAAAAACACTGTGGAAATCAGTATGGCTATTCCTTAAAAAGTTGGAAATAGAAATACCATCTGATCCAGCAATCCCATTGCTAGCCATGTATCATAAGGAAGTGAGAGACAGAACAGGAACAGATACATGTACAGCCATGTTCATTGCATCACTATTCACAATAGCAAAGAGATGGATGCAAACTAAGTGGACATTAACCGAGGAATGGATAAACAAACTGTGGTACACGCACAGAATGGAATACTATACAAGCCTAAAGAATAATGCAGAATCTGCAAAACACTGCATAATGTGGATGAATTTGGATGACATTGTGCTGAATCAATCACAGAAGGACAAACACTCATTTTGTATACAATGGTCTACTATTGTAAAAAGTCAAGGAAAGGCTTATACATAGAAGGAAACTTTTATTTATTTATTTTTTTACCATGAATGGCAGGGAAGATGAGGCTAAATTCCTTGATAGGTTGGGGAAAACACACACACACACACACATTTATATATACATGTGTCTATATATAAATGTGTGTGTGTGTGTGTATATATACAGACATACATACCAAGGAGCTCTGGTGGCACAGTGCTTAAGGCTTTGACTACTAATCAGAAAGCTGGAGGTTCAAACCCACAAGCCACTCTACAAAAGGAAGACTGGTCAGTCTACTCCTGTAAAGACTACTGCCCTGGAAATGCTAAGGAGGTCGCCATGAATCAGAATTGACTCAATGGCAGTGAGTTTGTTTTGTTTTGTTTTGTTTCTATACATATACTAAAGATTATTAGTGGTTACCAGGGGTAGGAAGGAGCGGGTGAATGTGATAGCTTTTGTTTGCAGGGCACTGAGTTTATGCTAATGGTGGTGACTATTTTGGAAAAGGATAGCAATAATGGTGACACAACATGAAAATGTCATTAATGTTCCTTAGCTATAGATGTAGAAGTTGTCAAGTTTGCTAACATCTTGTTGTGAAGGTTTATTTTTATCACAATAAAAGTGAAAAAAAAAAAAAGAAGAACAAAGACATCACAGTGAACAATAAAGGACACCTGACCCTAGCCATGGTATTTTCAGTAGCCTCATACTCATATACATGTGAAAGCTGGACAATGAATAGGAAGATTGAAGAATCAATGGATTTGAATTTTGGTGTTGGTGAATAATATTAAAAATACCATGGACTGTGAGAAGAATGAACATATCTATCTTGGAAGAAGTGCAGCCAGAATGCTCCTTAGAAGTGAGAATGGTCAGACTTTGTCCCATCTACTTTGGTGATGTTGTCAGAAGGGACCATTCCCTGGAGAAGGATATTATGCTGGGTAAAGTGGAGGGTCTGCAAAAAAGGGGAAGACCCTCAAGAAGATGGATTGGTACAGTGGCTGCAACAATGGGCTTAAGTACAGCAAGAATTGTGAACATGGCGCACAATCAGGCAGTGTTTTGCTGTACATGGGGTCACTATGAATCTGAACCAACTGGAAGGTCCTAACAATAACAATATAGCTTCTTGCTCACAGAATATCTTCTTATTTGATATATCACATTTACCACAGTGGAAAAATTCTATTATCTGAATCTGCATTCATGGAGGGAAGCGAGAGGGGAGAAGGAGTAGGAAGGTGAGGTTTTTGAGAGGGTATGAGGCTGTGGAGACTGCTGGCAGTTGATTTTAGCCGGATTGGGCGCTGGAGCCAGGTTGTACTGCAGCATGCAGAAAGTGGGAGCAGCTGACCCCCAAGAAGGCAGCAGGAGCCAAGCCGCAGGATTTGGGTGGAATAGGAAGTCTCTTTTTTCAAAAGGACTTCTCTGCCATCTCCATAGCCTCCACCAGGGCCAAATAGCTGGGCCTACCTTGCCATCAGGCCTGGAAGCAGCCAACCTCAGGGACCAGCTTAGTGGGAAAGTGGAAAGGAAAGAGAGACAAGGGGGGTCCCTGTGGAACCCAGAGCACAACCAGGCAATATGGGCACCTGTTGCACCAAAGGCTGGAGGCAACACCATTACCACCCCCAATTCCTGCAGTTTCTGCAGTATACAGAAGGCTTTGGGGAAAGGAGGCCTGTTGTACCACACACATTCTGAGATGCCTCTAGGGTGTCAAACGGATAGTGAGAAAATGGGTGGTGGGGACACCAGTGCTAAAGTCAGGGCACAGCCTGACTCTCACACAAGACTGGTGTTTGTATAACAACCTGGTCTTTGAAACATAACATGGATAAGTGAGGAGTGGGTATATATGACTCCTTTAAAAATCAACTTGCCTTTTTATTTTTCTTAATCAAAACATTTTACACTATTTTGTTCATATAAATGTAACAGATTGGAAGACCAGACCAGTGAGTAGCTTTCAATAGAAAATATATCTATGACAGAAGCTTGTATGAGTCTGGGACAAACTCTGACCCAGTGTAAATTATCCCATATATTTAACTATACTGTAAACAAAAGAAAATAAAACAAAACAAAACAAAAAAAAAAAATAAACTCACTGCTGTAGAGTTGGGTCAAACTCATAGCGACCCCTTCTTGTATTTCCAAGTTGGAATAGCTATGGAAGTAGATTGCCAACCTTCCTTCCAAGGAGTGGTTGGTAGGTTTGAACCACCAGCCTTCTGGTTCGCAGTCATATGCCTTAGGCACTATGCTACCAGAGTTCCCAACAGTAAGAAATACAAAATAAATTAAAAGGTAAAGCAAATGATTATATTCTTCCTATCTATTTAATAACATTTCCTTTAAATATTTAATTTTGGGGTTTAAAGTAGTAGCCTATTTGCATGTGAGTCCAGTGACAAAAGTAGTAAGTCAATAAATATATAAAATACTATAGTGAAAACACTGTAAAACTATTAGTAGAAAAAGGTTAGAGATCTCTAGTTAATAATATGGGAGCTCTGGTAGTATAGTGCCTAAGGCACTTGACTGCTAACCAGAAGCCTGGCGATTCAAACCCACCAGCCACTCCTAGGAAGGAAGGTTGGGCAACCTATTTCCATAGTGACACCACCTTGGAAACCCAAGGAGGGGTCACTATGAGTCCGGTCCTACTTGAGGGCACAGAACGACAACAACAACAGTTAATCATATATACCAGTATCTGACATATCCTCTCCCAAAATTTCAATAAATAATTTCACTGTTAATGAAAAATCACAAACATGCCTGTTATGGATTGAATTATGTCCCCAAAAAATATGTGCTGTAAATTCTAACTTGTATGCCTGTGGGTATAATCCCACAGGGAGTGGGATGTTTTTGTTATGTTAATAGAGATTTGTCTAGGGTGTATCTTGAGATGATCTCTTTTGAGGTTTCAAAGAGGTTAAACAATGGAAAGAGACAGAGATTGGGTAAGATAGATGCCAAGACACAACGTATCTCCAAGGAACCTGCAAACAATAGTTGAAAACACAAGGACCTTCCTTGAGAAGCTGACAGAGGGAGACAACTTCCCCCTGGCGCTGGTGCTCTGAGCACAGACCACTAAACTGAGAAACTAAGTTTGTCCCGGTTATCCACTTGTGGTACTTCTGTCACAGCAGCACTAGATAACTACGAAAATATCCAAAAGACTATTAAAGGTAAATGTATTCCAGTGTCTCAGACCTATCTTCATAACAGTATCACCAAGGAGTCTGTTTGATATGCTGCTATGTGGAACAGAACAGAAACCCTTCCCACAAAATGAGCGGGAAAGCCTCCTGCGCTTGCCCAGTTTGGCTCTCTGGTTCAGATTTGCAAGTCTATTGCTAACCAGAAAACTGAATAGTCAGTCCTTCAGATTTTCTCTTACTGAGGTAAAACGAATGATGTGGTGTTTCAGGGGCTAATCTTGATCCTTAAAATATTTCATTTAGTTCTCCCACCTTCCTTTTTCCACATGATGTATTTTACAAAAATATTTTGAAATTGTTTTAAAATACTGTAAATCTTAAAAAAAAATCTTATTTGCTAAGAGTGACTAAAATATGCACATAAAACCAAGATAATAACCCCTCAAATATTTATTTTTCTTACCTATTAATAAAGGATGAGACTGAGATATTGCTAGCATTTTAAATTTAAAATGAATAAACACATATTGATGGATATTAAATAATCTAATCTTTGCACTAATAAGATAAAGGAGAACAAAGTATTGAAGAGAAACTTGGTACATGTAAAACATTCAAAATTTTTGGTATGGATGCAGAAAGAACAATTGATAAACTCTAACCCTAAATCAGGAAACTCTGGTAGCATAGTGCCTAAGGCACTTGACTGCTAACCAGAAGGCTGGTGGTTCAAACTCACCAGCCACTCGTTGGAAGGAATATACACTTCCATAGTAATACCACCTGGGAAACCCAAGGAGGGGTCGCTATGAGTTGGGTCCAACTCGATGGCACATAACAGCAAAACAACAACACTAATTCATGATTAAATAAAAGAGAAACAGTAAGCTTTATAATTCCATCTATAAATCTATGATTCTTACAACTACATCAGACATGTAAGCATTCAGAGACACCCCCCTCCCCCCAGTGATCCCTGGGGAACCAAATTCCTCTAAGGCTCCGATATGTAACAGCAACTCTACCTTCTCATGATAGTTAGGATCAATGGCCCCTGTGAGTGTACTTTTCTTTGCCTCCTTGTCTTTATGGTTGCCATCATTGATAGCTCTGGTGGCATAGTGCCTAAGGCATTTGACTGATAGCCAGAAAGCTGGTGGTTCAAACTCACAAGCCACTCCTTGGAAAGAAGGTTGGGAAATCTACTCTTCAGTAGTGATACTGCCTCGGAAACCCAAGGAGGTTGCTATGAGTTGCATCTGACTCAAAAGCAGTGAATTTAATTATGTAAACACTAGGAGTGGAACTGAGAATAGAGACTTCCTGATTCCCACGGGAAAGGTCATCCTATAGCGTTGCTGTTCACTGCATGTATCAGTTAGACTTTATTGCACAGCAAAGTACAGCAAAACATCGTGGCTTCCATATTTGCTCATAAATTGGTTGGCAATATGAGAGAGTCTCAGAAGATATTTTTGACAGCAGATCTTGCCTGCAATCATTCATTTGGCACATTCATAAAAGCTGAATGATTTAAAAAGGCTTTATTCACAGGTCTGGTGGATTGGAATGTGATTGTGTGATGGAGTGCTATTGTGCCCATTCAACATTATGATTGTGTATCCGAAAATAGTCAGGAAGGGCAGCAGTTGCCACAGCATCTCTCAATGTCCCATAACCAGGAATTCTGTATACTAGGACATCCAGGAATAGCTTTCTAGAGAGTGAATAGCATTTTGCATCATGTGGATTGCATATGCCACCACTTTAGTGACATTGGGCATGGTGGAAAATTGGGTCTCCTGAAAATGTCAGTGCTGGCACCATATCCAATAACTCTCAAAAGATATGAATATTTCTTTTTCACTAGTGTTCAGCTTCTTGGATAAATGATTTTAGTTGCCTTTGGGAAATATTGGGAGCTCTGGTGGCATAGTGCCTAAGACATTTGACTGCTAACCGGAAGACTGGTGGTTCAAACCCACCAACTACTCCTTGGAAGGAAGATTGGGCAAACTTCCATAGTAATATACCACCTGGGAAACCCAAGGAGGGGTCGCTATGAGTCAGATCCAACTCAATGGCAGTGAGTTTGGTTTGGTTTTGGTTTTGGGGAAATATTAGGGAATTTAATTCAAAGATCTCAGTGCTTATAATATTCTGTATATAAATTTCATGACATTTTAAGTTCCTTTCATGAGATGATTCAGTTTCTCTTTCAATAGATGGGTATTGGGTCTAAAAATTGGCTCAATTCTCTGAACTTAGAGGAAAACTAAAACCAGACTCACTGCTGTCAAGTCAGTCCCTACTCATAGCAACCACTCCTTGGATTTCCATGACAGTATCTATACAGAAGTAGATTGCCCAACCTTCCTTCCAAGGTTTGGCTGGTGTGTTTGAGCCACCAGGCTTCTGGTAGAGGGGGAATCACAATTTCCTTTGTGATACTCAAAAGCCAAATGCTACTCACCATCTCTTTGGATTAGTAAGTTAAGAAATACCATGTTGTCTGCACATTTTTCTTACTTCAAGGCCTATTAGTCAACATTATACACGTCTATAAGTCAAGATCCTAGGTGTATAAGCCCGCTCTGCTACTCATTAGCATAATAATAATAATAATAATACACACATACATGTGTATGTAATTCAGTCCCACTATTCTCTCTGATCCTTATTTGGTTACATTAGCTCTGTCTTAAATCTGTTTTGTGAATAATATCCATCCTCATGAAACTTAGACACTATTTCCCTAATTTTTTTGTGTTGAATTCAATTATGGTTATTGAAGTAAGTTGGAATGATTTTGTGGACAGCAGTATCATAATGTCAGACATACCAGCTGAGGTCTTCATGTGCTTTCCATTCTTCCATTCCTAACAAAAAAAGAGAGGACTTTGAATTTCTTTTAGTCCAAATACTGGCTGATAGTAACTGTGCATAGATGAACAGAAAAGTAAGGAAGGAAATGGTAAGACCTCTTACCACCCAAATCCACGCCACTTATAATTACATTTTATATGTCATATATACTTTGGATATTACATAGGATTGGGAATGCTTTCAGTTGTGTATCATCCCACTTCACCAGAAAGAGTTATTTTTGCTACAGCACATCAGAAGCAAAACTTTACTTACAACCTTCAATGATATGGCTAATATCCAGGTTTCAGAATTTCATACTGAGGATTTTCTTCCTAGGACAACAATTATTACCAGCCATCTTAATTTAAGTTCCCATAAACTCTGGTGGCATAGTGCTTAAAGCACTTTACTGATAACCAGAAGGCTGGCAGTTCAAACTCACCAGCCACTCCTTGGAAGAAAGGTTGGGCAATCTACTTCCATAGTGATACTGCCTCAGAAACCCAAGGAGGGGTTGCTATGAGTTGGATATGATTTGATGGCAGTGAGTTTGGTTTTTGAAAATAACTCTAAGAAAGACTGGGAAGAAGGAAGAGGACATCTACCTCTCAAAAAATAAAAATAAAAAAGATCAGTGTAAACCTTATGAAAAGTGGTGAAACACTGGCTGATATATTACTGGGAAACTTCATGAATAGCCCTGAAACATTGTCTGATACAGTGTTGGAAGACAAGACCTTCAGGTCAGAAGGCACTCAAAATATGACTGTAAAGAGCTGCCTCGTCAAAGTATGCTGTTGTTGTTATGTGTCACTGAGTTGGACCCAACTCATAGTGACCCCTTCTTGGGTTTCCAAGGTGGTATCACTATGGAAGTAGATTGCCAAACCTTCCTTCCGAGCAGTGGCTGGTGGGTTTGAACCACCAGCCTTCTGGTTAGTCAAGTGCCTTAGACACTACACTACTAAAGCTCCTCCTCAAAGTATAGTTGCCTTTAATGACATCGGTAGAGTAAAGCTTTCAGAACCTCCATTTACAGATGGGGTATGACTCAAATTGGGAAGAAACAGCTGCAAACATCCATTAAAAATTGGAATATGGAATGTGCAAAGTATGAATCTAGGAAAATTGGAAGTTGTCAAAAAATGAAATGGAACACATAAAGGTTGATATCCTAGGCATTAGTGAGCTGAAATAGATTAGTTTTGGTCGTTTTAAGTCAGAAAACTGTATTACCTAGTATGCTAGGAATGATAAATTGAAGAGGAATGCCATTGCTTTCATCATCACAAAGAATATTTCAAGATCTATCCTGCTGTGTGAAGCTGTCAGTAATAGGATAATATCCATACACCTACAAGGTAGGCCAGTTAATACTACTATTATTCAAACATACTCACCAACTACTAAAGCCAAAAATGAAGAAATTGAAGATTCATACAACATTTTGCAGTCTGAAATAGAAAAAATATGAAATCAAAATGTATTGATGATTATTGTTGATTGGAATGCAAAAGTTGGAAACAAAGAAGAATCACCAGTAGTTGGAAAATATGGCCTTGGTAATAGAAATGGCACCAGAGATTGCATGATAGAATTTTGTTAAAACCAATGATTTATTTATTATTGCAAGTAATTTTTTTCAACAACATAAAACATGGTTATACATGTGGACCTCTCCAGATGGAATACATAGAAATCAGATTGAATATAATTGTGGACAGAGTCAGTGGAGAAGTTCAATATCATCAGTCACAACAAGGCCAGCAGCTGTTAGAAGAATAGATCATCAATTGCTCATATAAATTCAAGTTGAAGCTGAGGAAATTTTAGAGTGCACGACAGCCAAATATGACCTTAATTATATGAATTTAGAGATTAGCTGAAAAATAGATTTGATGCATTGAACACTAATGACTGAAAACCAGATGAGTTGTGAGAGAATGTCAAGAATATCATATAGGAAGAAAGCAAATGGTCATTAAAAAGACAGGGAAGAACGAAAAGACTAAAATGGATGTCAGAAGATGCTGTTAATGGAGAGTAGCTTAAACAAATGGAAGATGCAATGAGATAAAAGCACTGAACAGAAGGTTTTAAAAGGCAGCTCAAGAAGACAAAGCAAAGTATTATGATGAAATGTAAGACCTGGAGTTAGAAAACCGAAAAGAAAGAACATGCTACACATTTCTAAAACTGAAAGAATGGAGGGGGAAAAACAAAAGCCAAGGTTTAAGTAGCAATATTGAAGGATTCTATGGGCAAAATGATAAATGATGTAGAAAGCATCAAAGGAAGAAGGAAAGAATGCACCATCACTGTACCAAAAAGAATTGATTGATCATTAAGTATTTCAGGATGTATCATATGATCAAGAAACAATGGTACTGAAAGAAGTCCATGCTGTGTTGAAGGAATTGGAGAAAAACAAGGCTCCAGGAATTGATGGAATACTCATTGAGATATTTCAATGAATGGATGAGTGCTGAAGGTGCTTACTCATCTATGACAAGTAATTTGGAATATGGCTACCTGGCAACCAACTGAAAGAGATCCATATTTGTGTCCATTTCGATGAAAGGTGATTCAACAGAATGTGGAACTAATCAAACAATATCATTAATATCACACTCAAGTAAAATTTTGCCAAAGGTAATTCAAAAACAGTTGCAGCAGTATATTGACAGGGAAGTTTGAGAAATTAAACTTGGATTCAGAAGAGAATGTGAAACAAGGGATATCATTACTGATTTCAGATGGATGTTGGCTGAAAGCAAAGAGTACCAGAAATATGTTTATCTGTATTTTGTTGACTATACAAAGGGATTTGACTGTGTGGATCATAACAAATTATGGATAACTGTGTGAAGAATGGGAATTCAAGAACACACAATTGTTCTCATAAGGAAACTGTACATAGAACTTTGTTGTTAGGTGCTGTCGAGTTGTTTCCAACTCATAGTGACCCCATGCATGGCAGAATGAAACAATGCCCAATCCCATGTCAGTTCCATGATCCCTGCTATACTTGAACCCATCATCACAGTCACCATGTCATTCCATCTTGTTGAAGGCCTGCCCCTCGTTCGTCGACCCTCCACACTACCAAGAATGACATCCTTCTCCAGGGAATGGTCCCTTCTGACATGACCAAAATAGGTGAGATGAAGTCTGGCCATTCTCACTTCCAAGGAGCATTTCGGGTTTCCTCCAGGAAAGATCTGTTAGTTCTTTTAAAAGTTCATGGTACTTTCAAGATTCTTCTCCAGCACCACAACTCAAAAGTATCAACTCTTCTTTGGTCTTCCTTATTCATTGTCCAGCTCTCACATGAGTATGAGGCAAATGGAAATATAATGGCTTGTGTCAGGCACACCTTAGTCCTCAAGGAGACATCCTTGTTCCTCAGCACTTGAAACAGTTCCTTCGCAGTTGACTTTCCCAATGCTACATGTCATCTAATGTCCTGACTGCTGCTTCCATAGAACTAAATGTTGTCATTTGAACAGAACAAGGGGATACTGCATGGTTTAAAAATCAGAAAGGGTGTATGTCAGTGTTGGGTCCTTTCATTATACTTATTCAATCTGTGTGCTGAGAAAATAATCCAAGAAGCTAGACTATAGGAAGAAGAACATGGCATCACTATTGGAGGAAGGCTCATTTACAATCTGCAATGTACAGATGACACAGTCTTGTTTGTTGAAAATGAGAATGACTTAAAGCACTTACTGATGAAGATCAAAGATCATCTTCTTCAGTATGGATTACACCTCAAAAAAGAGAAAACAAAAATCCTCACAACAGGATAAATATGCAACATCATGATAAACGGAGAAAAGATTGAAGTTGTCAGGGATTTCATTTTACTTGGATCCACAATCAATACTCATGGAAACAGCAGTCAAGAAATCAGATGTCTGGGCAAATCTACTGTAAAGATCCTTAAAGAGTTCAGAAGCAAAGATACCACTTTGAAGACTGACATGTGCCTTACTCAAGCCATGATATTTTCAACTGCCTCATATGCATGTGTAAGTTAAACAATGAATCATGAAGATTGAGGAAGAGTTGATCCCTTTGAATTGTGGTTTACGTGAAGAATACTGAAAATTCCATGGATTGCCAGAAGAATGAACAAATCTATCCTGGAAGAAATGAATCCAGAATCCTCCTTGAAAGTGAGAATGGTCAGACTTCTTACCTACTTTGGTCATGTGGTCAGAAGAGACAATTCCTTGGAGAAGGATATCATAATAAAGTATAGCATCAGCGAAAATGGGGAAGACTGTTGATTAGATGGATTGACACAGTGGCTGTGATGATGGGCTCAAGTAGAGGAAGAATTGTGAGGATGGTGCATGACCAGGCAGTGTTTCATTCTGTTGTACACAGGGTTGCTGTGAGTAGGAGTTGACTCAATGGCACTTAACAACAACAAATATATGCTAGGTTTCCTGGTGGTACAATGGTTAAGCACTTACCTGCTAACCAAAGGATTGCCAGTTCAAATCTACCTGCCACTCCAAAGGGAAAAAGCCCTGATATTAGCTCCCATAGATGATAGCCTAGGGAACCCTATGTGCCAGTTTTATTCTGTCCTGTAGGGTCATTATGAGTCCGAATTGAGTCAAAGTCACACAACAACAAAGCAGACCATGAGATAAGAATTTAAGTTCAAGTAGAAGAAAATCTCGTGGAACAATTCTACTCTGTCACATTGGGTCACTATGAGTAGAAACTGACTCAGTGGCACCTATCAACAGTCATTCATTTAAAAGGTAATCCCAGGAGAGATTCAAAATGGAGTCTCATCAGTAATCATCATGCTATTTTCCTCTAACATCTTAGTGTTTGAAAAACTAGGTACAGCAGTTTCAATTAGGGATTTTGATGCTCTGAACAGCTCACTGAATCAGAGTGCACCAAACACAGAAAAACAGAATTAGAAGAAAGACACAAGGAGATTATTTGGGGAAGATCTACCCGGTGGAGGAAGGATGGGCAGCAGAGAAAGACCATTGGAAACTTCCCTGGGGCAGTCACTGACTGGAGGGTGAGGGCGGCCACCTGAGATCTCTGTGAGCCAAGGAAGAAGACACCCTATAGCAGCATACCAGCCACCACACGATCATCCCAGCAATCACTCCAAGGATCTACTTTCAGCACCTGATTTTTTTGGTAACTTGGGTAGGCTAGGTCCAAACGAGTGTGCGCAGCACCACTGAAACCCAAGCAGAGAGCTCACTGGTACTCCAGGAGGGAGAGCTCGCTCCCCACTCAGCGGGTCACTGAGTGGGCTTGGGTCAGCATGAGAGACATTGAGAGGTCTGTGCTATACTTTGTCACTGTTACTGGGACCACAGATTACTAGCATACACTCTCCCAACTCCAGCAAACCTGAAATCGCACACATCTTTGGCATCGCAGCTTGATGGTATCAGAGACAAACTCCCTAGCCATTCGCAGTCTGGGAGGATTGTGCCAGCATGGCAGGTAGATGGGGTGGAGAGAGAGGAATTTTGCAGCTGAGCGTAGTCCAGGGAATTTGCTTAAGATTGGTTTTTTGGTGCTGAGGGGCCTTGGAAGTGGGGTCTTTGAGTGTGCCTGAGCCTGGCGGAAAGTGGCAACTCCCTAACAACAGGAATCTTTCCTGAAATTGAGCTGTGAGCTTGTAAATAACAGTAATATATCATCAGTAGTAGCCCACTCAAAGTCCTAGAAACTGACCCTAGCAACACCAAGCTTTCCTTCTGCTCCCACCTTCTCTGCCAATAACTTCACTCATTCAATAGAAGAAACCATCTTCAGCCAATTACCATAAAATCTCCTGGTTCCAACTCTAAACCTTCTTTACGACAAACAGAAACACATATCCACATTCCACACAGTGATTCCACCATCACAAAGAAAACAGCAGAACGACCCAGCATACCTGAATCAATAATAAAATAAAATACACCAGCTTCACCTTTTCTAAATATTACACCATAAAACCAAACCAAAACAAATCAACAGGTAACCAGCAGCTAAAAACAACCTCAAAATGTCTAGGAAACAACAGGCAACCTCAAATCAAACAACAACTAAAAAAAAAAAAAAAAAAGAAGAAGCATTAGAAGCAAAACCACAGACAAAGATCTCATTATACATGGAGGAAGAAGAGGCAATAGAATTATCTGAGAAGGAATTTAGAAGGTGTATTTATAGAGCTATACAAAAGCCCAAGAAAACCCCAAACAGAAACAAGGAGAACACAGACAGTTCCCTGGACGAACTCAGCAAAATCATTGAGGAACAGAATATTAAAATTAATGCACAATCAGAACTCATACAAAAACAGCAGTTAGAAATGCAGAAAATGTCTATTGAAATGCAAACAATGAACACCAAAATGACAGAACTATACAACATGGTAGAAGCTCAAAAGAGCAGACTAGAACTGGCTGAAGAACACATATCCCAACTAGAAGACAAATCCCTGGACACTGGCCTGTATGAAGAAAAATCAGAACAAAGATTTAAGAGAAATGAAAAGAGCCTAAGAATTATATGCAATACATGAGACAAAACAATATGAGACTTATTGAAATTCCAGAACAAGAAGAGGTGAAAAAGACCACAGAGAAAATTGTGGAAGACCTGCTAGCAGAAAACTTCCCCCATATCATGAAGGAAGAAAAGATATTTGTTCAAGAAGCTCATAGAACCCCACACAAGATAGACCCCAAAAGAAAGACACCAAGCCATATTATAATCAAACTTTCCAAACACAAAGACAAAGAAAAAAATTTGAGAGCTTCCTGGGAAAAAATAAATATTACTTATAATAATCAAACAGTTAGGCTGAGCTCCGATTACTCAGAAGAAACCATGCAGGCAAGAAGGCAATGGGACAGCATATATAAAACTCTGAAGGGAAAAAAAAAAAAAAAAAAAAAAAAAAACTTCTAACCAAGAATCTTATATCCAGCCAAATTATCCATAAAATATGAGGGTGAAATCAAGGCATTCTCATATAAACAGAAATAAGATACTTTGTGAAATTTGGACCAACCCTATAAGAAATGCTTAAGGAAGCCCTACCAATAGAAAACCTACAACAGAGATCAGCAAAACCAGGATATGTGACATCAACTCAAAAACCAAATCAGAAATTGATGTTTTGTAGGTAGGTGCCATCAAGTCATTTCTGACTCATAGTGACCCCATGCACAGCAGAATGAAACACTGCACCATCCCACACCAGCTCCACAATCCCTGCTATACTTGAGCCCATCATTGCAGCCACCATGTCAATCCATCTCGAAGGCCTCCCCCTCTTTCTTCGACCCTCCACCCTACCAAGCATGACATCCTTCTCCAGGGAATGGTCCCTTCTGACAACAAGATGGAAACCGGTGAGACGAAGTCTGGCCATCCTCTCTTCCAAGGAACATTTCAGGTGCACTTCCTCCAGGACAGATCTGTTAGTTCTTTTAGCAGTTCATGGTACTTTCAGCATTCTTCGCCAGCACCACAACTCAAAAGTATCAACTCT
>NW_006922309.1:284421-287613 GCF_000298275.1 Orycteropus afer afer | reverse complement strand
AATCCTACTTCCGTAGTGATACTGCCTCGGAAACCCAAGGAGGGGTCGCTATGAGTCGGGGCCGACTCGACGGCACATAACAACAACAACAACAACAATGCCGAGGATATCAATCTTTGTGCATTACATTTCATTTTTGACAATTTCCAATTTTCCTAGATTCATACTTCGTACATTCTATGTTCCAATGATTAACAGATGTCTGCAGCTGTTTCTCTTTAATTTGAGTGGTGACACAACAGCAAATGGAGGTATCAAAAGCTTAACCTTATGCACAGGAGTAAGGCTGGGTATACGCAGATGATGCAGCTCTTTCCCAGTCCTATTTTGGGAGCCTCTAACCTAATCGGACTATTCATAAATTTGTGCAGTAATGTACCAAACAGTGTTTCTTTGCTATTCATAAGTTTTCCCTGGCCAATTATTTGAGAAATGGGCAGCCTGTTCCTTCTTCCTAGTCTTTCTCAGTTTGTAAGCTGGGATGATATCTGTGTACCGTATGCATCCCACTGGGTTTGAAACACCAGTGGCTCAGCCTTAAAACTCACATCAACACACCACCACAGTAGGACAAACTGACAGAAATCAGAAATAGATACTCATAATAAGACCATAAAAAATTCTACCTTAAAAACCAAAGAACTAAAGCAGAACACAACAACAGCATCTAACCTTTCAGAGGGAATACTACTTCATGTACAGACCCTCTAATGGAGAGGAAAACACAACAATGTCTTTGCAGCATGTACTGTTCTAAAAATGTAGAGACAAGAATATACTTCAAGGTAACCGCAGAGAAGAGTAACAATTCTTCTAAGCAAATCCAGAAGGAAGGAAAACATATGGGCTTAATTAACACAAAACCAACTATAAAGAAGAAAAGAGAGAAAGAAATAGCTAACAAACTGAACTCAGAATAGAAATATACATGGACCAAGGAATTACCAACGACATGACAAAAAATCACAATAGAATGACACCAATCAACTCATACCTATCACTAATTACACTCAATGTGAATGGACTAAATGCACCTATCAAGAGAAAGAGAGGGGCATACTGGATAAGAAAAGAAGACCCATCGATATGCTGCCTACAAGAGACACACCTTAAACACAAAGATAAAAACAAATTAAGAGTTAAAGGATGGAAAAGAATATACCAAGCCAATGGAAACCAAAAAATGGCAGGGGTAGCAATTATCATTTCTGATAAAATAGACATTAAGGTGAAAAACATCTTAAGAGAGAAGGATGGGCATTATATGTTGCTGAAAGGGTCAATCGACAAACAAGAGGTTACAGTAATTATTGTTTATGCACCCAATGAAAATGCTCCAATATATGTGAAACAAATATTAACTGAATTAAAAGGAATGATAGACAACTCTACATTGTGGGAGACTTTGACACACCACTTTCAAGGAGAAACAGGTCAATGGGAAAAAAACTCAGGAAAAATACAGAAGAACTTATGAACATAATCAACCAACTGGAACTCATAGACATATATAGAGTACTTCACCCAACAAAAACACAATTCACATTCTTTTCCAGTGCACATAGATCCTTCTCCAGAATAGACCATATGCTAGGACATAAAACAAGCCTTAATATTCAAAAGCATCGAAATAATGCAAAGCATCTTCTCTAACCACAATACTATTTTTGTTGTTGTTGTTGTTGTTGTTGTTGTTGTTGTTATGTGCCATCGAGTCAGACCTGACTCATAGTGACCCCTCTTTGGGTTTCCTATGCAGTATCACTACAGAAGTAGATTGCTCCATCTTCCTTCCAAGGAGTGGCTTGTGGATTTGAACCTTGAGCCTTCTGGTTAGCAGTCAAGTGCCTTAGCCACTATGCTACCAGAGCTCCCAACAATGCTATAAAACTAGAAATTAATAATAGGAAGAACAAGGAAAAAGCATCAAATATATGGAAGCCAAACAACTCTCTGCTTAAAAACTATTGGGTTACAGAACAGATAAAAACTGAAATAAAAATATGCCTAGAAACTGATGAGAATGAAGATACATCCTACCAGAACCTGGGGGACACAGTAAAACCAGTACTAAGAGGACAGTTTATGGCAATAAATGCATACATCAAAAAAGAGGAAAGAAACAAAATCAACACTCTTACTTATCACCTACAACAACTGGAGATAGAACAACAAAAGTCCTACAGTGTCTAAAAGCAAGGAAACAATAAAAATCAGAGCAGAAATAAATGAAACAGAAAATAAACAAACAAACAAACAAACAAAAAAAACATAGAGAAAATAACAAAACAAGAGCTGGTTCTTTGAAAAGATTAATAAAATCGATAAACCATTGGTAGACCTAACAAAAGAAAAGAAGGAGAAGACCCAAATCACAAGAATTGTAAACTAAAATGGTGTCATCACAACAGAAACAACTGAAATTAAAAAGATACTGACAGAATATTATGAAAAACTGTACACCAATAGATATGAGAATCTAGAAGAGATGGACAAGTTTCTAGAATCACAAGATCTACCTACTAGATCCCACTCAGAAATAGAAAACTTGAACAGACCCATAACAAGGGAGGAAATTGAACAGGCCATAAAAAACAAAAACAAAAATAAACTTCCCACAAAGAAAAACCCTGGCCCTGATGGATTCACTGGAGACTTCTATCAAATATGCAGAGAAGAGTTGACATCTATGCTACTCAAGCTATTTCAGACCATAGAAAATGATGGAGTACTCCCAAACTCATTTTATGAAGCAAGCGTAAAACTAATACCAAAACCAGGGAAAGACAACACTAGAAAGGAAAACTACAGGCTAATATCACTCATGAACATAGATGCAAAAATCTTTAACAAAATCCTGTCCAACAGAATCCAACAACATATCAAAAAATTAATACATCCAGAGCAAGTGGGATTCATACCAGGTTTGCAAGGGTGGTTCAACATCACAGAATCAATCAATGTAATCTACCACATGAACAAAACAAAGGAAAAGGATCATATGATTATATCAATTGAGGCAAAAAAGGCATTTGATAAAATCCAACATCCATTCCTGATTAAAACTCTCAGCAAAATAGGGATAGAAGGGAAATTCCTCCAGGAATTTAATATAGTATAAGATATATAGAGGAGCTCTGGTAGCAGAGTGCCTAAGGCACTTGACTGCTAACCATAAGGCTGGCGGTTCAA
>NW_006922309.1:283327-284132 GCF_000298275.1 Orycteropus afer afer | reverse complement strand
ATTTGCAGATGATATGATCCTATACATAGAAAACCCAAGGGACTCAATAAAAAGACTACTGGAACTAATAGAGAGGTTCAGCAAAGTGACAGGATCCAAGATTAACATACAAAAATCAGTTGGATTTCTCTACACCAGCAAGGCCTCCTCTGATAAAGAAATAAGGGAAACCATACCATTCACTTGTTCGGTTGTTGTTAGGTCATCTCTAACTCATAGTGACCCCATGCACAGCAGAATGAAACACTGCCCGATCCCGTGCCAGCTTCATGATCGCTGCTATACTTGAGCTCATCATCGCAGCCACTGTGTCAATCCATCCTGTTGAAGGCCTTCCCCTCTTTCGTCGACCCTCCATCCTACCAAGCATGACATCCTTCTCCAGGAAATGGTCCCTTCTGACAACATGACCAAAGTATGTGAGACAAAGTCTGGCCATTCTCTCTTCCAAGGAGCATCTCAGGTGCACTTCCTCCAGGACAGATCTGTTAGTTCTTTCAGCAGTCCATGGTACTTTCAGCATTCTTTGACAGCACCACAACTCAAAAGGATCAACTCTTCTTTGGTCTCCCTTATTCATTGTTCAGCTCTCGCATGCATACGAGGTGCCTGGAAATATCATGACTTGTGTCAGGCACACCTTAGTCCTCAAGGAGACATCCTTGCTCTTCAGCACTTGAAAGAGTTCCTTTGCGGTTGACCTTCCCAGTGCTACACATCGTCTAATGTCCTGACTGCTGCTTCCATTGGCATCAATAGAAGAACCAAGCAACGTGAATTCTTTGACAACCTCAATTTTCTCTCC
>NW_006922309.1:271715-282817 GCF_000298275.1 Orycteropus afer afer | reverse complement strand
CAAGTCCTCTTCTGAATCCATCTTGCACCTCTGAAAGTTCTCTGTCAATATACTGCTGCAACAATTTTGAATTATCTTCAGTAAGATATTACTTGTGTGTGATATTAATGATATTGTTCCAGAATTTCCACATTCTGTGGGATCACTTTTCCTTGGAATGGGTACAAATATGGATCTCTTCCAGTCCAGTCTTCCAGTCTTCCAGTTGGCCAGGTAGCTGTCTTCCAAATCTCTTGGCATAACTGAGTGAGTGCCTCCAATGGGGCATCCATTTGTTGAAATATTTCAATGGGTATTCCATCAATTCCTGGAGCCTTGTTCTTTGTCAATTCTTTCATTGCAGCTTTGATTCCTCCTTCAGTAGCATTGGTTCTAGATCTTATGCCACTTCCTGAAATGTATGAAGACTGACCAGTTCTTTTTGGTACAGTGACTGTGTATTCCTGCCATCTTCTTTTGATGTTTCTTGCATCATTCAATATTTTGCCCATGGAATCTCTCAATATTGCAACTTGAGGCCTAATTTTTTTCTTCAATTCTTTCAGCTTGAGAAATGCTGTGCCTGTTCTTCCCTTTTGGTTTTCAGACTCCAGGTCTTTGCACATTTCATTATAATAATTGGTTTTGTCTAATCAAGCTGCTCTTTGAAATTTTCTGTTCAGCTCTCTTATCTTGTCATTTCTTCCATTTGCTTTAGCTACTCTCCACTCAAGGGCAAGTTTCAGAGTCTCTGCTGTCATCCACTTTGGTCTTTTCTTTTCTTTTAAGTGATCTCTTGCTTTCCTCATAGATAATGTTCTTGATATCCTCTCACAGTTCTTCTGGTTTTCGGCCATTGTGTTCAATGCATCAAATCTATTCTTCTGATGATGTCTAAATTCAGGAGGGATATACTCAAGATCATATTTTGGCTCTCTTGGACTAGTTTTAATTGTCTTTAACTTCAAGTTGAAATTGCATATGACCAGATGATGGTCTGATCCACAGTCAGCTCCTGGTCTTGTTTTTGCTGAAGATATTGAGCTTTTCCACCGCCTCTTGCCACAGATGTAGTCAATCTGATCCCTGTGTGTTCCATCTGGTGAAGTCCACATGTAGGGCCTCCATTTGTGTTTTTGAAAAAAGGGGTTTGCAATGAAGAAGTCATTGGTCTTGCCAAATTCTACCATGCGAGTCCCAGCACTATTTCTGTCACCAAGCCAAATTTTCCAACTACTGGTGATTCTTCTCTGTTTCCAACGTTTGCATTCCAATCACCAGTGATAATTAACACATCCTGATTGCATGTTCGGTCAATTTCAGACTGCAGAACTTGATAAAAATCTTCAATTTCCTCATCTTTGGCTTTAGTGGTTGGTTCATAAATTTGAATAATAGTTGTATTTACGGGTCTTCCTTGTAGGCATATGGATATTATCCTATCACTGACAGTGTTGTATTTCAGGACAGATTTTGAAACATCCTTTGTGATGATGAATGCCATGCCATTCCTCTTTAAACTGTCATTTCCAGTATAGTAGATCATATGTTTGTCTGATTCAAAATGGCCAAAACCAGTCCATTTCAGCTTACTAATGTCAAGGATATCACTCTTTATGCATTCCATTTCATTTTTGACAATTTCCAGTTTTCCTAGATTCATACTTCATACATTCCATGTTCTGATGATTAACGGATGTCTGCAGCTGTTTCTCTTTAATTTGAGTGGTGACACATCAGCAAATGGAGGTCTCAAAAACTTTACCTTATCCATAGGTGTAAGGCTGGGTTTACTCAGATGATGCAGCTCCCTCTCAGTCCTATTTTGGGATTCTTCTAACCTAATCGGACTATTCATAAAGTTGCGCAGTAATGTATCAAACAGTGTTTCTTTGCTATTCATAAGGTTTTCCCTGGCCAATTATTTGAGAAGTGGGCGGCCTCTTCCTTCTTTCTAGTCTGCCTCAGTCTGTAAGCTGGGCTGATATCTGTGCACCATGTGCATCCCACTGGGTTTGAAACACCAATGGCTCAGCCTCAAAACTCACATCAACACATCATCATGGTAGTACAAACCAACAGACAGTTTTGTCTCTCTGTTGGAAACCTCTCCTACCACTCTATCATTCACTATAGCTATGAAAAAGATAAAATATCTAGGAATAAACCTCACCAGAGACACAAAATATCTATAAAGAGAAAACAAACACTGCTACAAGAGACAACAGTGGTAGTACATAAATGGAAGAACCTGCCTTGCTCATGGATAGGTAGACTAAACATTGTGAAAACGTCAATACTACCTAAAGCATTCTATAAATTTAACGCATCCCAATCCAGATTTCAACAAAATTTTTTAAGGACATGGAAAAACTAATTACTAATTTCATATGGAAAGGAAAGAGACCTAGAATTAGCAGAGCACTTCTCAAGAAGAAAAACAAAGTGGGAAGTCTCACACACCCATGTCTTAAGAACTACTATATAGCCACAGTAGTCAAAAACACATGGTATTGGTACAATGATAAACAGATAGACCAATGGAACTGAATCAAAAGCTGAGACATAGACCCATCCATCTTTGGACAACTGATCTTTGACAAAGGCCCAAAGCCCATTAAATGGGGAAGGGATAGCCTCTTTAACATATGGTGCTGGCAAAACTGGATATCCACTTGTAGAAAAATGAAACAAGACCCATACCTCACCCCGTACACAAAAACAAACTCACGCTGGATCAAAGACTTAAATATAAAACCCAAAAATATAAAATTCATCAAGATAAAATAGGGGCAAATCTAGGGACCCTAATTTATGGCATAAGTAGACTGTCAAGCATAACCCAGAATATGCAGGAAATAGAAGAGAAGCTAGTTGACTAGGACCTTTTAAAAATTAAATTCTTGTGTGCATCTAAATATTGAGTCAAAGGGGTAAAAAGAATCTACAGATTGGGAGAAAATATTTGCCAATGACATATCTGACAAAGGATTTATCTGCAAAATCTCCAGAAAACTTCAACACCTCAACACCAAAATGACTAATAACCCAATTCACAAATGGGCAAAAGACTTGAACAGACACTTCACCAAAGAAGATATACAAGTAGCCAACAAACACATGAGAAATTGCTCACAATCATTAATCCTTAGAGAGATGCAAATCCAAACAACAATGAGATATCATCTCACACCAGCAAAATAGCAAAGTTAAACATATCAGATAATACCAAATGCTGGCAGTGTTGAGGAGAGATTGGAACTCTTGTGCACTGCTGGTGGGATTGTAAAATGATACAACCATTGTGGCAAACTGTATGGCATTTCCTTAAAAAACTGAAAATAGAAGTACCATTTGACCCAGCAATTCCCTTACTAGGAATATATCCTAAAGAGGTGAGAGATAGCACACGAACAGACATATGTACACCTATGTTCATTGCAGCACAATTCACCATAGCAAAGAGATGGAAACAACCTAAATGCCCATCAGTGGATAAGTGGATAACCAAATTATGGTGCATGCACACAATGGAATACTATGCCACATTAAAGAACAATGAGGAATAGGTGAATCATTTCGCAACGTGGATGAACCTGGAGAACATTATGTTGAGTGAAATAAGTCAATTGCAGAAGAAGTACTGTAAGAGCAAATTATTGTAAAAAGACAAAGAGGGGTTTTCTTGGGAAAGGGAACTCACCTAATAGGTTACTGGCATGGAGAGGGAAATGGAGGCATTAATTTAGGGCTAGTTGGGGCTTACACGCTGACATGGGTAGGGGTAGGGATATACAGGAAGGATATATGACCACCATGATAACACTGGGGAATAGGAGGACACTGAACTGTGTTCATAAGAGATAGACAACAGATGTAAAAACAACCAATATGTCCACAATACCACATTGCCATTAACACCAAATACTAGGCTATACAGATAAATATATAAACACCTGAGATGATCAGACAGAGATCAGTGAATAGAGGCATACTCTAGACCAAGGGTAGACTCAGCTGAGACTAATCTTGTACAGACAGCAGTGATATGAAATACTTGCAGTCCTTACAGAAGCAATAGAAGACAGACACAGAGTAATCCCTCACAGACATCCCAACACTATGGGAGAGAGAACCAATAGAGCTATTACCTCAGGACCACAGTACTGGGGTACACCAGACTCAAGTGGCACAACAAAATACATAAAAACATTGCTCCACATCCTACAGTGGTGAGTAGTGACTTGGGTCTTAAAAGCTTTTAAGCAGCCATCTAGGATGCAGCTAATGGTCTCCCAGCATTGGAAATGAAGAAGAACACCCACACACACACACACACACACACAAATAATAATAATAAGGGCTTTTAGAAGCAATTAACCCTAGGACACGATGGCCGTCGAGACTAGAAGAACCAGATGGTGCTTGGCTACCAATGTCAACCACTCAGGAAAGGATCAAATCTGGAGATCCTGGATAGTGTGGGAGGGAAAACATGGAACAAAATCTAAAAACTCAATAATGACCAGAATTACTGGTCAGATGAAGTCTGGTGAGACTCCCAAAACTGGCCCTGAAATACATTCGGCGCCTAGAATAAAACTCACCCCCAGGGGCGGGCTCTCAGCCCAATGGTTATTGAGATGTATACGTAGACCACTCAACCCAGGATGCTGCACCCACACACTCAATGGTAATACATCCCCTAAAGCAATAAACCATGGGACACCAAAGGACCAACAATCAAACTGAGGAAATGCAGGACAAACAGGAGTGCATGATTATGAGGGGCACAGGGGGAGTGTTGCAGGGTAGGCTGGGGAGGAGGCTGGGTTGGGGTTGGACATGGCAAATGGGGAATGAAACTAAATGTATGTGTAACTTTGAATGTAAAACAAGCTCTTGAAAGAATGAAAGACAGCACGAAAGAAAGCAAGAAAGCAAGAAAGAGAAAGAAATGAAAGGTAATCCCAGGAAACAGTGGTTCAGATTGGGGAAGTAAGACAAGGACTAGAAAGTATCCAGTAGATGATGCATTGTCAGTACACTTGCTTTGTGAATACTTAATGTTATGAAAGTCAGTACAGCACAGTTGTGTAAAAGTACTTCTACCTGAGACAGAGATATTTGTTCACTAGCTCCTGTCACACTTCGGTTGAGGAGTACTGGAGGGGGAATGGAGGTGGTCATTATTCCTCCAGCATTTCTGGCCCGCTATGCCTAAGGGCTGCTGAGTCACCTTTTAGTAGAAAAAGCCCCCACACTAGAATATTCTAGTGATGACTGTTGAACACTCAGCAGGGGTGACCAGAAAGATGAGGGCAATATGCTAGGGATCAGTGGTATGAGTGTATCAGTTATGGCCTACTTTATAACAGTTAATTTAGTTCAGTAAAACAGTATAGACATGGGGAAAGTTTACTTCAAAAATCTTGGGGTTGTAAGACTATAGAAGTTGATGAAAATCACTGGTGTTCTAGAGACATGCACTGAACAATGAAACCAAGATTTCAGAAATGATGGAGAGTTCATGTTAGGATGAGTATTAGCTTAATGTCTGTCTTATATAGCAGATAGATGATATGATCATTCTTAATGTGAATACTAAGATAATTATTACTAACTCAGTTTATATTTAAAATAAGGTAACAAAGATAGATTGGTGGGATGATCCAATCAGTCACTGTTTAAAATTGCAAAATCGTTTAGTGTTTTTTATTTGACAAGATGCTCTAGTTTCCTATTGACCCATGTGATTTATTAAAACCAGCAACCAGACTATTGATTACTCTATTGAGTCATCACAGCAAATACAGTCTCAGAAATCTTATCAGAAATCAGATCATTATTTGATTTTAATTTATAGTTTTCTTTATTATAACAAATACAAAAAAAAACCAGCACAGCATTATGCACTTAGTTTAGTTACAGTTTTACTAATAAGAAACACCACTTAATACAAGGTATTCACTTTTCCCAAAATACATAATTTCATATTCTAGAAGTGTAGCTATTATAATTTGTATTTTCATGCCTTTTTCTTTGCATTATTTTAATATAAAAATAACAATGCTTGCTACATCAGTTAAATGTGTCTATATATAAAGCATAGAATACTAACATATCATAATAATTATTTCCAACCAAATAAATACTTCCAGTTATTTTAAAGTTATCAACTTACCATATTGTTACTGTAGTTGAGCAATCCATTAGAATTTTCAGCTAAAAATTTAGCAAGTTACTTATTTTCTGCTTTCAAATTTTTAATTGCTGTTTGCATTTTCATTAGCCTAGTCCTGCTTTGGGAGCTCTGGTAGCATAGTGCCTAAGGCACTTGACTGCTAACCAGAAGCCTGGCGGTTCAAACCCACAAGCCACTTCTCAGAAGGAAGGTTGGGCAATCTACTTCCATAGTGATACTTCCTCAGAAACCCAAGGAGGGGCAGTTATGAGTCGGGTCCGACTAGATGGCACATAACAACAAAGTCCTGCTTTATTTTGATTTGCTCAATTTTTCTTTCAGTAGCATTTATAATCATTTTGTAATTGTTATGGTATATGTTTCCAGTGCTATAAATATTCTTCTAACACAAGTAGAGGGTCAGTGAAAGCGAGAAGAGATGGATTATGCTGTGGCTGCAATGATGAGCTCAAACATAGCATTGATTGTGAGGATGGCCCAGGACCTGGCATTGTTTCATTCTCATATACATGGGGTTCCTATGAGTTGGAGCCCACTTGATGGCATGTAACAACAACCAGAAGAAATACATAATTTTGTTATTGTTATGGACACAAAATAGTTTACATTAACCAAATTTTCTCTTTGAAGAAAAGTCATTTAAAAAATTTCTATTGTTTTCTGATGTGTTCTAAAATTTTCAGCAAAAGTTAATTTATCTTATCATTTCTTTTTGATCACATATCTTTATATTATTTCTATTCCTTCAAATTTACCAAGTTATTCTATGTAGTCAAGTAATTAAAAAATCATGAATGCTCTATGTATACTTGAAAATATGGTATCAGCTCAATTGTTGAATTTCATGTGTCTGTGTAAAATTTGCTTAGGTTCTAATATTAATGTTCCCTTTTTGTTCAGCTGATCTGACTTTATGTATATCAAACAGCATTTTATTATCAATGTTTTTCTTTCATTTTTTTTCTTAAAACTCCTGTTGTTTTATGTCAGTGTTAAATAGGCTTTTGTTATATTATGTTCATTATACAGTCTTTTGTTATTGGATTTCTCCTTGTCCTTGACAAATACATAAAATAAGATGAATCTCCTGTGGTAGAGACAGAGGTGGGTGATTGCAGAGAACAGTGGAGAATGAGGAAGAAGAGTGTTCCTTCCACAGAGCAAGATCAGCACCTACTCATGTCCCTACCTTCCAGAGGGCAAATTATCTCCAGATCTGTTCAAATTTATTTCAGAATCACTGAAACGCAATGAGGATCACTCTGTGGAATGAATTCTGTGGCAGTGAATTGATTTTTTGGTTTGGTGGGTCAGCGACTTCACTCTATCTTCATTATTAGTAGTTGCCCTTTGTGGTGGTGTTGTTATGTGCCCTCAAGTCAGACCTGACTCATAGTGACCCCTCCTTGGGTTTCTGAGGCAGTATCACTATGGAGCTCTGGTAACATAGTGCCTAAGGCACTTGACTGCTAACCAGAAGGCTGGTGGTTCAAACCCACCAGCCACTCCTCGGAAGGAAGACTGGGCAATCTACTTCTGTGGTGATATTGCCTCGGAAACCCAAGGAGGGGTCACTATGAGTCAGGACCGACCCGATGGCACATAACAACAACAACAACATCACTACGGAAGTAGATTGCCCCATCTTCCTTCTGAGGAGTGGCTGGTGGGTTTGAACCGCCAGCCTTCTGGTTAGCAGTCAAGTGCCTTAGGCACTATGCTACCAGTTGCCCTTTAGTAGACTTCAACTCAAGCTACCAGTTGCCCTTTAGTAGACTTCAACTCAAGATAACCTTACATGTTACAAAAGAGATAGACCTGTACCATTTTGTTGGTCTTTGGTGTGTTTAAGCCATGACTTTTGAGTAACTCCATCTCATTGTGTTGTTATTATCTTCCATCAAGTCAGCAACCAGCTCATGCTGACCCCATATGTTACTGTGAATAACTACTCCATAGGGTTTACTTATTTATTTATCTTTGTTCTCTCTATGGCTTTAACCTTTATAGAAGAAGTTCCCCAGGTCTATCTTCCATGGTTTTCATTGATCAATGTTTTGATGAAGATGAAAGACTGATGAACATAAAAACTGAAGTCTGCAGTATGGATTACAGCTCAGCATAAAGAAAATTAAAATCCCCACAACTGTACCAATAAGCAGCATCATGATAAATGGAGAAAAGATTGAAGTTGGCAAAGATTTCATATTATTTGGATCCACAATCAACACACAGAGAAGCAGCAGTCAAGAAATCAAGCATTGCATTGTATTGGGCAAAGCTGCTACAAAAAAAAACCTCTTTAAAGTGTTGAAGAGTAAAGATGTCACTTTGAAGACTAAGGTGCACCTAACCCAAGCCACGGTATTTTCAATCACCTCATATGCATGTGAGAGTGGGACAATGAATAAGGAAGACAGAAATAATTGATGCTTTTGAGTTGTGTTGATGAAGAATACTGAAAGTATCATGGACTGCCAGAAGAACTAATAAATCTGTCCTGGAAGTAGTGCAGCCAGAATGCTCCTTGGAAGAAAAAATGGCCAGACTTCATCTCATCTACTCTGGTCATGTTGTCAGAAGTGACCATTCCCTGGAGAAAGATATCATGCTTGATAAAGTGGAGGGTCAACAAAGAAGGGGAAGACCCTCAATGAGATGGATTAACACAGTGACTTCAACCATGGGCTCAAGAGTAGCAAGGATCATGAAGATGGTGCATGATGAGGCAGTGTTTCATTCTTCCATGGAGCCACTGGGAAGGGAGTATTGAGTAAAACTGCCTCACAAGATTTACAAGGCTGTACATCTTCACAGAAGCAAACTGCCTCACCTTTCTCCCATGGAGTGGCTATTAAATTGAACCCCTGGCATGTTGGGTAGCACTTGAATGGTTTAACCACTGTGCCACCAGACTTCCTTCTCTAAAATGTTAAGATACCTCAAGTAAGAAAGTTTAAACTTTATTATCAATGTAATTATAAAATTAAACATGTATTACTACATTACACTCACAGATGTAATATTTAAACATTACTTTTTTAAAAATTTAATTCTGTCTGCAATTTGACGTTCAATGCCTAATAGCTTGCTTAACTCCATCACTATCATTAACTCACAAAACTTCACATTTGAGGACTTCTGGTAAGATGGAGGAATAGGCAGACAAGCACCACAGACCCTTTTCAACAAAAAAAAAAACAATTAACAATTGGTTAATTGACAGAGATACAGAAGATAATCTTGATGTCCTGAGCTTTGTAAAGAAATATACAGAAGTGGATGAGGCACCAACTAGTGGAAAAACCTCAATGAAAACAGTGAGTACAGAGATCGTCAGAGATGCGGACTCTCAGCTATTCTGATGGGACGAACAGTCTAAATATTTACAAGTGGTGTTGCGACCTGAGAATTGACATAAAAATCAGCCCTGGTAACCAGGGCTGTAGGAATGACTACACGGATGGCCTATGACTAGGAAGGGAAACAGCAAGGTGGGGAGACAACCAGAGTTGTTGACTTTCTGTTGTCCGGAAGGCGCAGCCATTTTGATCATTTACAAGTGGTGACCATTTTGGATATTTAAAGTGACCGAGGGTGCAGCCATTTTGAGTATTTATAAGTGGCAGCCATTTTGGACATTAAAGTGATTGAGGGTCCAGCCATTTTGAATCTTTACAAGTGGCAACCTTTTTGGATTTTAAAGTGACAGCATTCTCATTCAGATTCCAGGGACATAAGAATAGATTCTGTTTTCCAAGGTCAGCAGGGACATACAGGAGGCTAACAACAGGAAAGGAGACAGATGGTAAGTGTATAAGTGCCATCAACTAGTGAATGGAGAAGCATAACACAGTACCATGTTTGTGTAGATAACATGCAAACAACACAAAGAAAACGAAAATCATGGGCAAGTCACTCCAATATACAATCACCAATTAATTATAAGCACAAAAATTTCACAATGCCTCGGAGACAACAGAGCATCACAGTCCACACAAAGGAATAAGATAAAGCAGGAGAAACAAGGGATCATGATACAGACCCAAAACACATCCCTGAGGAATATGTAGCATTGGAACTCGCTGATAAGGAATTCAAAAGAATTATATTTAGGTATTTTTCAACAAATTAAGAGACAGATCAAGGAAAATGTTGACAAAATTGAGGAAAACACAGAGAAAACCATACAAAAATTTCAAGACAATACAAGAACAAACTGACAAAATAAATGAAAAATTAGAAATGATACAAAATCTACACACAGAAATCCAGAAGATTAATACTAAATTTTCTGAAATAGTTAAGACATGGAATGGGCAAAGAAGCAAAATTGAATGAATTCAAATTCAAATACCTGAATACTTCTTTGCAAAGGGATAAATCAGAAAAAAAGATCAAAACAAAATGAAGAAAGCCTAAGGTTCATGTGGTATACCATCAAAAGGAATAACCTACGTGTAATTGGAATTCCAGAACAAGAAGAGACAAATGCAACCACAGAGAAAATTGTTGAATTTTGGTTGAAAGAGAATTTTCCTGTTATCATGAAAGAGATGAGAATATATCCATTCAGAAAATCTGATGAACCCCAAACAGGATAGACCCCAAAAGAAATCGCAAGACATATCATCATCAAACTCACCAAAACTAAAGACAAAGAAAGAATCATGAAAGCTTCATGGGAAAAACAAAAAGTTACCTACAAGGGGCAGCCAATAAGACTAAGCTTGGATTTCTCAGCAGAAACCATGCAGGCAAGAAAACAATGGGCTCGTATATATAAAGCACTGAAACAGAAAAAATTCCAACCAAGAATTATGTACCCAGCAAAATTGTCACTCAAATATGATGGTGAAATTAGGACATTTCCAGATAAGCAGAAATTAAGGGAATTTGTTAAAACCAGACCAACCTT
>NW_006922309.1:269641-271487 GCF_000298275.1 Orycteropus afer afer | reverse complement strand
TATAAATCATAGGGTAACCTCAAAGAAAAATGATAAACCTTCACAAAGAAATCAACACCACAAAAAAAGCACATAACAAAAATGACAGCATCAAATTTATATTTGCCAATAATTACATATCTGACAAAGGAGTTATCTCTAAGTTTTATAGAAAACTCCAATGCCTCAACACCAAAGGAATTAACATTCCAATTGAAAAATGAGCAGAAGACATAAATAGACACTTCACCAAGGAGGATATTCAGGTGGCCAGATAATACATGAAGAGATGCTCACAATCATTGACCATCAGAGAGATGAAAATCAAGATGAGATACCGTCTCACCCCAGCACTGATAGCAAGGTTCAATGAGACAGAAAATAACAAATGCTGATGGGGATGTGGAGAGATTGTGACTCTCATACACTGGTGGTGGGATTGTGAAGTGATCCAACCACTATGGAAAGCAATATGAAGATTCCATAGAAAGCTAGAATTGAAGGTACCATTTGACCCAGCAATCCCATTATGAGGTATATATCCTAGAGAGGTGAGAGCCAGGGCAGGGACAGATATATGCACACTCATGTTCATCGTAGCACTATTTATAATAGCAAAAAGATGGATAAAACCTATGTGCCCATCAGCAGAACAATGGATGACCAAACTATGGTATATACACCTATTGGTATGTTATGCAGCACTAAAGAATAATGTAGAGTCTACAAAATACCACGTAACATGGATGAACTTGGAAGACATTATGCTGAGTGAAACAAATCAATCACAGATGGACAAATACTGTATTAGTTCACGTTGTGGATGGTCAAGGAAAGGTTTATATAGAGAGGGAAACTTTCTTTGTTGGTTGTCAGGGGTGTGAGGGGAAGGGAGGGGACACTGAAAAAAAAAATTGACCCATGTCGTTTAGTTTTGTGTATTTCACTGTACATAAATTATTTCCATAAAATGCATTAAAAAAAAAAAAAACTTCACATTTGAGACAAGACACATGGTAATTACTACAGTTGTTGGCCACCACTCATCTGTCAGTTTGTTGTACTGTGGTGGCTTGTGTGTTGCTATGAGGCTGGAAGCTGTGCCACCAGGATTTCAAACATCAACAGTGTCAACCATAGTGGACAGGTTTCAGCAAATATTCCAGACTAGGACAGACTCAGTAGAAAGAAGGGGCCATCCACTTCTCAAAAATTGGCCAGTGAAAACCTTATGAATAGCACTGAAACACTGTCTGATATATTACAGGAAAACTTTATGAATAACACTGAAACACTGTCCAATATAGTGCCAGAAGATAAGGCCCTCAGGTTGCAAGGCTCTCAAAATATGACTGTTTCTTCCCATTTTGAGGCATGTCCCATTAGAAAATGAAAGTCTGGAAAGCTTTACTCAATCCATGTCATTATGGTCACTCTACTTTGAGGAGACAACACTTCCTTAGTTGTATTTCGAGTACCTTCCAACCTTAGGGGCTCATCTTCTGGCATTATATAAGACAATGTTTCACTGCTATTACTAAAGTTTACCAGAAATATATCAGACAGTGTTTCACTGCTATTCATAAGGTTTTCAGTTTGCAATTTAATGATGAAGGGGTGATCAAAAGAGAGTGAAGGAATTAACAGAGTCATTGTACCAAAAAGAATTGGTCGAGACTCATATATTTCAGGAAGTATCCTATGATCAAGAACTAATGGTATTGAAGGAAGAACTTCACGATGTGCTGAAGGAGTTGGTGAAAAACATGGTTCCAGGAATTGATGGGGAGCTCTGGTGGTGTAGTGCCTAAGGCATTTGACCGCTAACCTGAAGGCTGACAGTTCAAACCCACCAGCCACTCCTCCA
>NW_006922309.1:259631-268977 GCF_000298275.1 Orycteropus afer afer | reverse complement strand
TATTGACTATGCAAAGGCATTTGACTGTGTGGATCATAATAAATTATGGCTAAGGTTGTGAAGAAATGGAATTCCAGCCCTCTTAATTGTGCTCATGAGAAAACTGTACATAGACCAAGAGGCTGTTGTTTGAATAGCACAAACATGGTTTAGAATCAGGAAAGGAATGTGTCAGTGTTGTATCCTTTTATCTTACTTATTCAATCTGTATGCTGAGCAAATCTGAGAAGATGAACTACATGCAGAACATGACATCAGGATTGGAGGAAGACTCTTTAATAACCTGTAGAATGCAGATAACACAGCCTTACTTGCTGAGAATGAAGATGACTTGAAGCACTTACTGATGAAGAACAAAGACTATAGTCTTCAATATGGATTGTACCTCAACATAAAGAAAACAGAAATCCTCACATCTCTATCAGTACACAACATCAGGATAAATGGAGAAAAGATTGAAGCTGTCAGGGATTTCATTTTATTTGGATCCACAATCAACACCCAAGGAAGCAGCAGTCAAGAAATCAGATGTCATATTTCACTGGACAAATGTATTGCAAAAAAACAAAACAAAACAAAACAAAAAAAACTTTTTAAAATTTTAAGCATCAAAGATGTAACTTTTAAAACTAGGGTGTGCCTACCCCAATAGTTCATATTTTCAATTGCCTTATATGCATGTGAAAGATGGACAGTGAATAAGGAAGTCCGAAGAACAGTTTATGTCTTTGCATTGTGGTGTTGGTGAAGAATACTGAAAGCACCAATTGTTGCCTGAAGAACAAACAAGTCTGTTCTGGAAGAAGTGTAACCAGAATAGTCCTTGGAATTGAGAATTGCCTGACTTTGAGTCACACTACGTTGGTCATCTTCTCAGAAGATCAAGAATAGCAAGGTTGTGAGGCAGGTTCAGGGCTGCGTAGTTTCATTCTGTTGTACATAGGAGAGCTATGAGTCAGAGCTGACTCAGTGGGCCCTGGCAACAATAAATGTATGTAACCAGCTATCTATATATCTATGTATCTATCTAGTGGTAAATTTCAATAAAAAAGTGAAAGAAATTTTCAGAAGTATATTAGTGAGGTAGACAAAGTATAGGAGTCATTTAATATAACTTGATTAGGCTCTTGCTTATAATTATAGACATTATCAATATATAACCACTAAGACAGACATTTTCTTTGCACCAAATTTTAGTACATTATTTTCAACAGAGAAATATTTTCATCAAAGGCTTGCAGTTGTGTCTATAATTTAAGGCATCATTTCCCTGTTTTAAATTCAGAGAATTTCTTTAATTGGGGCAGAGGTAATTGAATGTCTTTTAGTTGGATATTCCTTCTAGAACTCAGAGCCAAGCACAGTGTCTGGCACAGAATTAACCTACAATAATGTTTGCTAATTAATAATGAATAGGCCCTACAGAGCTAGGAGCTCTGGTAGCATAGTGCCTAAGGCATTTGACTGCTAACCAGAAGGCTGGCGGTTCAAATCCACCAGCCACTCCTTGGAAGGAAGGTTGGACAATTTACTTCCTTAGGGATACTGCCTCAGAAACCCAAGGAGGGGTCACTATGAGTCGGGTCTGACTCGATGGCACATAACAATAACAACAACAACAGGCCCTACAGAAACCTGATGACCTGTTTCTTTCTTGATTATATCTTTCAAAAGGCATAAATCCGAGATAATAGAAATATCTATTTTCAAGAGAGTGATGGATATAAATTAATAAGTATCATTATAATTTTGTTGTAAATGTGTTTTATTTATTTATCTATTTATTATACTTTGGATGCAAGTTTACAAAGCCTATTAGTTCTCCATTCAACAATTTATGCCCATTTTGTTTTGTGACATTGGATACAACCCCTTCAATGTAATAGCAGTCTTTCCCTTGACTTCCTGGGTTCCCCATTTCCACTTGTCCTTCTTTCCTGCCCCTTCCTGCCTTCTTAGCTTTGTGTTTTTGGACAAATGCTGCCCTGTTAGTCTCATATGGTTGATTGTATTGAGGTACATTCCTTCCTGGTGGTCTTACTCACTTTGCAGGCCTATTACTTGGCAGAAAGTTGATCTGTAGGGGTGGGCTCAGTTCCAGGCTTGAAGAGTGTCTGAGGACCCTAGTCTTTGGTTTTTCAGGTTTTTGCACTTTGTTCAACATTTCATTTTCTCCTTTTCTGTATAGGACTTTCTATTTTGATCCTAATCAGAGCAGTCAGTACCGGTAGCGATAAATGTGTTTTTAACAGTGGAAAGTATTGTGTTAGTTGGTGAAATATGTCATTTCCATGCTGGTTTGTTTTAACTGAAGTATTCATAACCTTGACATTTAAAGTGTTAACTCCTATGTTTTTATTTATTGCAAGCTTCTCCATATTTATTTATATAATGTACTATTTATTTCCTCTTTTTTTCTGTTTATATGTTTTTCTTTTAAAACTTTCCAATATTTATTTGGAAGTAGATTCTCATTCCATTAGCAGATAATTTCCATTTATCTGTCTTCATAATTAGATGTGTGAGTTCACTTTATGTGGTATATCATACTTCTTTACTCCAAACAGGGAAATACTTGTATATTATTTTATCATAATATTTTATTTTGTTGTTATTTTTTCATATTTTGATGCTATGTCTCCTTTATATCTGAAAATATTTTTCTTTCTCTCTCCAGAATTCCATCTCTTTAAGTTTTTGATTTATGTTTGCATTGTTGTTGTTGTTGTTACATGCCATCAAGTCAGACCTGACTCATAGTGACCCTTCCTTGGGTTTCCGAGGTAGTATCACTACAGAAGTAGATTGCCCCAACTTCTTTCTGATTTGCATTAGTGGCCTTGAAGATGAAGGGCAAGAATTGTCACAAATAGTTCATTGGCATGTTGTGGACACAATTTAGAATGACCTCAGTGAGTCACATTCAGCTACAACACCATTCTCTGGAGTGCAGTTAGAACAAGATACTTGATTCTAGCCCACAGAATATAGCAAAGAAAATGGTGTAGACACTCCATGATTATTGACATGGAGTGTCAATATTATTTATTTATATAAGGCTCTGCTTTAGAAGTCTGGAGTGAGACATTCTCCTACTGACCTTTAAGAAGTGAACCATGCTTTGAGAGGTTTTGTGAAGGGGTCATATGTCAGGGAATTGCAGACAACCTCTATTAGCTGAGGGCACCCGTCAGCTCTCAGCCAGCAAGAAGTTGGGACCCTCCATCCTTCAACCACAAGGAGCTATTATTTTAACAACCATATGAGGTTGGAAGAGGATCCTCAAGATTCAGAAAGGGATGAGATCCACATGACCTCTGATTGTAGCCCTAAGGGACACTGAACAGAAGATCCAGCTGAGCCAAGCATAGTACCTGACCTATTGAAACTAACATAATAAATATATGTTGTTTTAAGACACTGACTTTACAGTAATTTTCTATGCAGTGAAAGATAACTAATATATGAGGAAGAATTTTATTTTTTTTTTTTTTCTTTTAAACTTATTATTGTGACTTGGGTGAAAGTATACAGAGTAAATCACTTTTCCATTCAACAATTTACACATATTTTGTTTGATGTCATTGATTGCAATCCTCTCTATGTAACATCACTTCTTTCGCATCTTCCCTGTGTTTCTAGTTTCCATTCTTCCTCTCCTAACTCTCCCTGACTTATGAACTTTGACCTTGAACAAATGCTATTCTTTTGATCCCAAATGGTTAGCTGTTATAAAGAGTATCTGCCTTCCTAGAGTTATTGTTCACCTTGTAGGTCTGTCTATTGTTGGATGCAAAATTTAACTATAGGGGAGGTTCATTTCCAAAGGGTCCAAAGGGTGACCAAGGACTATAGTCATGGGGGTTCAACAAGTCTCTATCTGACCAGTAAGCCTAGACTCTTTTTTTTTTTCTTTAATAATTTTGAGTCTTATTCCACAGTTTTTTCCCAGTCTATCTAGAACCTTCTAATGTGATCCCTTTGAGAGCAGTTGGTTAAGGTAACTGGGCATCATCTACTTCTTCTGGTCTGAAGATCATGGAAATCGAGTGGTCATGTTGTCAGAAAGAACCATTCCCTGGAGAAAGATATTATGCTTGGTAAAGTGGAGGGTGAATGAAAAAGAGAAAGCCCCTCAACGAGATGGTTTGACATAGTGGTTTCAACGATTGGCTCAGGTATAGCAATGATCATGGTACTGGCACAGGACCAAGCAGTGCTTTCTTCTATTGTACATAGGGTCGCTATGAGTCAGAGATGACTTGGTGGCACCGAACAACAACAACATTGTTTTCCTGGAGCCATCTATGTTAGGTCTTTTTTGTTGTTGTTGTTTTTATTGTAGGTGTCATTGTTTTTTTCTTCACTCTTAGTGCTCTAAATATTTATTTTGGTTTTTATCACTCTTCTTTGGTAAATCCATTTCCCTGGGTCTGAATTTTGACTACTCATCATGCTCTGTGTTCTGGGCCCTTTTAGATATGTATCCAATTTATTGTTCAGCTCATTTTAAAATACTGTCTTGTTATTGGATAATGCTAAAAAGCAAGATACTCACAGAAGGTTAAATTAATTGTGCTTTTATCTCCACAGCCATGTAATATAAATCATGACCAGCTGTGAGTTGCCTGGTGAGACACATTGGAAGCGATCCTCTTCTCTATGACATGTTGATTCTATTTCACCTTCAAAAGCAGAAAGAAAGACTCATCTTGACTCTACCTATCAAATTCGCCAAGACATCTGCTTGAATTTTTTTTTTTTTTTTGCAAAGAATCAGCACAAGGCTGATTCCTATGAGGTGGACATTAAAGATATCCTAAATGTCCAAATTTTCCCAAAGGCTATATCACTCCACAACTATAACATTAACTGTTCCTCCTCCCCTCAATACTCTTCCTCTCATCTTAGTGTTCCATAGTTCACTGTAATGTCTCATAGAACTCACAAACCACCAAGGAAATTGCTCATGTGATTGTGGAGGAAGGTAAGTCCCAAATCCATGGATCATACGTCATTCTGGAGACTTCTTCTCACTCATGTGGTTCCAGAGGCTAAGGAACCCAAATCATCAGGTCAGAGGGTAGGCTGCTGTCTCAAGTCCCAACAACTGGAGGTCAGATGATGATGAAACAGATGCAGGAACAGGAAGAGAGACAACTTTGGAGAGCATTCATATATAATGGATGCAGACCATACACTCAAGGAAATGAAGGGTGGTGACTTGAGTCACACCCTCTGGTAAGATGGTGACTCAAGATACATCCCACTCTAATCTTACTTCATTAACATAACAGAGAACTCACTCCAAAATGGGACTATAGCTATAGGTATAAAGGCTAGGATTTATAATACATTAAAAAAATGGAGAACTGTGGCTAGAAGTAATTTACTGAACCACAACACCCAAGTGAGGACAAAGTTGCATGAGAATGAAGTGGCTTTCCATAATACTTGAACATCAAGATTTTCTCAAGATCCTCCCCTTTCTCACCTTGTGCTTCTTCATGTTCATTAACCTATAAGGTAAAATCATGTACAAGTTCTGGCTGAGATTCAAAGAAAAGCCATGGGCTCATTTATATTCAGTTGCTTGGGTTTTATCAGTCATTTGGGTTATTAGAAACAAACAATGTGTATTTGGCAGGAGAGGAGAATGGAGTAAGAACCTGTGCTTCATATTCCCAGAATCCTGTGTTTCCTGACATTTGTGCTCTTCCACCTCACTCAAGACTCTCATGTGTCTTTACCTGTCATACTTTGCCTTGGAATATATTCTACATAGATTTCTGAAGGAATCATGATCTAAAAGTAGTGCTTGGGTAATGCAGATGGCTAAATGTTCAGCTACTAACAAAAATGTTAGCAATCTAAGCTAACATAGAGGTTCCTCACAAAACAGGCCCAGTGATCTTCCATCAATTCACAGCTGTGAAAACTCTAAGAGCAATTCTATTCTACACATGTGGGATCACAGTGAATTGCAATCAACTCCACAGCAACTAACAACAATGTGTCTTAAAAGTGAACTTCACTCGTTCAATGCTAAGAGTTTGAACTGATCACTAGGAGCATGTTAAAGAAAAGCTGTAATAAATATGAACAATTATCTGCTTAATCCAATCAATATTCTCTTTTAAAAATTCTTCACATCAACAGTTTTATTTTTTATATACAAAACTTCTAGATGAAACATATGAGTCACACACAAAAAAATAGATGTTAGATAATCTCAACACTCTGCTAATTTATCTTTATATAAACTGAGAAGGAAGGAGAATTAAAATAAATTAAACTTTTTTTCTGAGTTCACTTTCTGTCATTTGTCTACAATCTTTATTAGAAAAGGATTAATTTTCTACTTGAGGGATGACTGCAAATTCTTAAACCTGTGTTCTCACTTAATATAGAATATTTTAATGCATTGATCTGTTTTTCAAATGGGTTCAGTGAAGATTTGTCTATAAAATTAAATTTTGTGCCTCACATGCGTGCACACACAGCCAAGCATGCAAGTGTATGCACATACGCAGACACAATAAATAAAGTGAGAGAATATTTCAGAATGCATACTTTTAAACATTTCTCATCAAATGCTACTTATTTACCATATTTAATGGTGTTTGAAATATAACAGCTTCAAGTTCTAAAACAAGCTTATGTTTTCACCATATATATAGGTATTGAATACAGATATTTAAATTTTTTGTGGAATTTATTTATATGTTGTTAACTTTCATCACTGCTTTAAATCCTTTTCTGCCCAAGATCCTACAGGTGTATTGTCTATAATTACTCATCATTACAACTTGGATAAAATTTTTGGAGATGTTGAAAGAAAAACATTTTTGTTTATTGTTATGGATTAAGCTGTGGTTTCCCCCAAGAAATGGATTGAAGTCCTAAGCCCTGCACCTATGTATGTTTATTTGTTTCTTTGCAGATGTTATCAGTTAAGTTAAGAAGTCATGCTAGAGTAGTCTCCAACCTAATATTTTAAGTTGCATGGCCTCTTGCAGAAGAGAAGGACAGACATGGAGACAAAGTCTCATGGAGGGGAGACACCTTGTGAAGATATATACCAGCAGCAAAAGACCACCAAGGTTTGTGGGAGATCAGCAGAAAGGAGGAAAGAGTCATGGACCAGCTCCTTTCTCAAAACCTCTGGAAGAGGTCATGGCTAGAACACTGAGGTGAACTTCTAGCCTCCAGAACTGAGTTGTTGTTCTGTGTCATCGAGTCAACTCCTACTCATAGTGACACTATACACAGAAGAACAAAACACCACCAGGTCCTGCCCAACTCGGCGATCCCTGCTATATTTGAGCCCATTGTGGCCACCACGATGTCAATCCATCTTGTTGAGGATCTTCCTCTCCTTCATTGACCCTCCACCTTACCAAGCATGACATCCTTCTCCAGGGAATGCTCCCTTCTGACAATATGACCAAAGTTGGTGAGATGAAGTCTGGTCATTCTCACTTCCAAGGAGCATTCTGGGTCCACTTCTTCCAGGACAGATTTATTAGTTCTTTTAGCAGTCCACGGCACTTTCAGCATTCTTCACCAGCACCACAACTCAAAAGCATCTACTCTTCTTCAGTCTTCTTTATTCATTGCCCAGCTCTCACATGCATATGAGGTGATTGAAAATCAAGGCTTATGTCAGTAGCACCTTAGTCATCAAGAAGATATCTTTGATCCTCAGAACTTGAAAGAGGTCCTTTGCAGCTGATTTATTCAGTGCTATATGTCTCTGGTAGCATAGTACCTAAGGCACTTGATTGCTAACCAGAAGGATGGTGGTTCAAACACACCAGCCACTCATCAGAAGGAAGCTTGGGCAAACTACTTCCTCAGTGATACCACCTCAGAAACCCAAGGAGGGGTCACTATGAGTCAGAGCTGACTCGATGGTACATAACAATCCAACAACATACGTTGTCTGATATCCTGACTGCTGTCTCCATTGGCCTCGATTTTAGAACCAAGCTTTGTGAAGTCTTTGAAAATTTCAAACTTTTCTCCAGTTGTTGTGATGTTGCTTACAGGTTCAGTTGTGAGAATTTTGTTTTCTTTATATTGAAATGTAATACATACTGCAGACTGTAGTCTTCAATCTTCATCAGTAAGTGCTTCAAGTCATCCTCACTTTTAGCAAGCAAAGTTGTGTCATCAGCATATCGCAGGTTGTTAATGATTCTTCCTCCAATCCTGATGCCACATTCTTCTTCATATAATCCAGCTTCTTGGGTTATTTGTTCAGTATACAGATTGAATAGGTATGGTGAAAGGATACAAGCCTGACACACTCCCTTCTTGATTTTAAACCATGCACTATGTCCTTGTTCTGTTTGAATGACAGCCTCCTGTTCTATATACAGGTTCCTCATGAGTGCAATCAAGTGTTCTGGAATTCCCATTCTTCTCAATGTTATCCACAATTTGTAATGATCCACACAAATGCTTTTGCAAAGTCAATAAAACACAAGTAAACATATTTCTGGTATTCTTTGCTTTCAGCCAAGATCCACCTGACATCAGCAATGATATCCCTTGCTCCCCATCTTCTTCTGGGAGCTCTGGTAGTATAATGCCTAAGGCACTTGACTGCTAATCAGAAGGCTGATGGTTCAAACGCATCAGCCACTCCTCAGAAGGAAGGTTGAGCAATCTACTCCCATACTGATAGTGCCTCAAAAACTCAAGGAGGGGTCTCTATGAGTCGGGTTTGACTCAACAGCAAATAAAAACAACAAAAGCTACATCCTCTTCTGAATCCAGCCTGAACCTCTGGAAGTTCTCTATCAGTATATTATTGCAACTGTTTTTGAACTATCTTCAGTAAGATTTTGCTTGCGTGTGATATTAATGATATTGTTTGATAATTTCCACATTCTGTAGGATCAGCTCTCTTTGGAATGGACACAAATATGGATTTCTTCCAGTCAGGTAACTGTCTCCCTAATGTCTTGGCACAGCTGAGTGAATGCCTACAGTGGGGCATCTGTTTGTTGAAACATCTCAGTGAGTATTCAGTCAATTCCTGGAGCCTTGTTCTTCTCCAATTCCTTCAGTGTAGCTTTGACTTCCTCCTTCAGTACCATTGGATCTTGATCATATGCCACCTCCTGAAATGGATGGACATCGACTACTACTTTTTGTTACAGAGTCTCTGTGTATTTCTTCCATCTTCTTTTGATGTTTCCTGCATCATTTAATATTTTTCCCATAGAATCTTGCAATATTGCAATTCGAGGTTTCAATTTTTTCCTCAGTTCTTTCAGTTTGAGAAATGTTGAGCATGTTCTTCCTTTTTGGTTTTCAGACTCCAGGTCTTTGCACA
>NW_006922309.1:253864-259531 GCF_000298275.1 Orycteropus afer afer | reverse complement strand
GTCTTTACACATTCCTTTATAGTAATTGGCTTTGTCTGGTTGAGCTGCTCTTTGAAATCTTCTGTTCAGCTCTTTTATCTTGTCATTTCTTCCATTGGCTGTAGCTCCTCTCCATTCAAGGGCAACTTTCAGACTCTCTTCTGACACCCATTTTGGTGTTTTCTTCTTTTCTTGTCTTTTTAAGGATTTCTTGCTTTCTTCATGGATGATGTTCTTCATGTCATCCCACAATTCTTCTGGTTTTTGATCATTGGTGTTCAATGCATCAAGTCTATTCTTTAGATAGTTTCTAAATTCAGAAGAGATATATTCCAGGTCATATTTTGGCTCTTGTGGATTTGTTTTAATTGTCTTCAACATCAGGTTGAACTTGCATATGAGCAGTTCATGGTCTGCTCCACAAATAGCTCCTGGCTTTTTTTGGCTGAGGGTACTGAGCTCTTCCATGGCCTCTTGCTACAGATGTAGTCAATCTAATTCCTGTGTACTCCATCTGGTGAAGTTCATATGTATAGCTGCCACTTGTGTTGTTGAAAAAAGGTATTTGCAATGAATAAGTCATTCATTGTAAATACTGTGAGATATTACATTTTTTACTCTTCAAATCCTCCCACTTTATGGAATTTTGTAGCTTAGGAACTCAGACATTTATATGCAGAATCCTTTATATATTTTAATATCTTTATAATTAATAGTTAGTATATTTATATTTTAATGTATAATAAATGCAAATCATTATATTAATAAGTAATAGATGCTGGTAAGAAAGATAAATAATAATTTGAACATGATCATTTAGAAAAAGTAAAAAGCTTCTCTACTTTACAAATTTTCATTTTGATGTGATCCTATTCTTTTAATGCTTTGGAAAATAATATATTTTTATCTCTGAAATAAACATAAAAATATGGCCTGATTTTAAAGTGTTAAGCAAGCAAGTGGAGAGGTTATTTTGTCTTTTGAAAGGATCTGTAAATCACCATAGACAACTTAACATAATAAATGCATTACTTGCATAATAAATTAGATATCTGACCTACCATCTTATATTAAGAATATTTTTTAATAGGAATAAAAAATAGCTATTTGAATAACAGGTTGGCAAAAAAAGCATAGATTCACTCTATTCCTTTTGGAATAAATTATGTTGTTGTTAGGTGCTGTCGAGTCATTTCTGATTCATAGCGACCCCAAGCACAGCTGAACGAAACACCACCCGATCCCGTGCCAGCTCCATGATCCCTGCTATACTTGAGCCCATTGTCACAGCCACCATATCAATCCATCTTGTCGGAGGCCTTCCCCTCTTTCATTGACCCTCCACCTTACCAAGCATGACATCCTTCTCCAGGGAATGTTTCCCAGAATAAATTATAGTTGACTCAATATTGTAGTAGCGTATTTTAAATTTATACTCATCAAAGAGAATCCCGTTGACAAGTCAACAGTGATGCACATAATCTATGTTCTGTCAATGCAACATTAAGAGGGACATTATTTGCGAACATGGTTGAACCTATTGGTAGATTTGATAATGTTATTATGGTATGTTATATAAATAATAAAAAAAATTAATATGTCTAAGACAGAAGCTATACCATGTGTGATTTCAATCACTTAATTTACTGTTTTTTTAATGACAATAATAGATATATTTTATATTAAAAATGTAATATATTTTATTCAAAATAGGTTCTATGGAATTTTTTTTTAATATTCATAATCAACCTTACATTGTTCAAAAATTTCTATTTTACATTTGAAACTTGGGGTATTTACTCCTCATCTAAGTAATAATACCACCCACCTGTTTAAGAAATGAAATACTAGATACAACCAAATACAATTTAGGACATGAATTTTTTAAAATGCAATCAAAAGGCAGAAATTGATTTTCCCACAAAAGGCCCCAGTGGTAATATAACAGCTGAATGTAGCAGCAATTCTGACTCTGGTTAAGCTCTGAATGAATGCATCATCCCTTAAACAAAATTATTTTGTGAGCATCTATACTCCAAGGGCCTGAAGATGAGCCTGCATAAAAACATTTTTCAATGTACAGCTGTTACTTACAACAAGATGACCTTTCGGAAAATGAGTTTGACTAGTCTACTCTATGAAGTCATAATGTCTTATTTCTTTATAGTGTGGCAAAATATTCAATCACCCAATTCAAAAATATGTGATGGAAAATGCCATAGTGTATCATAGAAATTTTAATATCACAAATTCTCTGAGATTATTTGCTGCTTGACTCTTCATTAAATTACAGAGTTTCATCTTAAAGTATAATCTTGTTTTGACCTCAGTGGAATAACTTGTCACTTCGAGCTACAGTTGCTAGACTATATAAATGAAACTAAAACAATAGTAGGAAATGCTTGCTAGTAAGATGGAGTACTGTAAGGACCAATTTCAACACACGACATGGGGTGTCTCTCAGAAGTCCATACAGCAAGTTAACAGACTAAGAGCTTTTGGCCCCTTTAGAGTGTACTCAGGAAGTGAGCACACTATGAAGGAGTCTACATCATGTCTTTTCATGGATGTCAAGGCAACCTCTCATCCTTATTTTAAGTCAGGCCTTTCATGGATGCCAAGAAACAATGGGCTCAGGTTTAACAAATATGATGAGATTAGTACAGGACTAGCAGTGTTTCATTCTGTTGTACATAGGGTCACTATGAGTTGGAGCTGACTCGATGGCACATAACAACAACAACATGGATGACATGATTTAAAATTTACATTGAAGTAATATTGGACAGACTTAGAAGAGGAAGTTTTTCACAGAGAGTGTATCATCTATTTTGAAGATACATATATTTTGTATTTGTCTTTTAAATAAGGACACATCCTCATTTAAAGGAAAACCAGAACAGAAGAGATTTATGTTTACTCACAAAGATTTCATATATATATAAGTGAATATATCCTTCAAGCAGAAACTTGAATACAATTTAAATATTTTGTGCCATGGTGCTAGTTTGTCTTCTCATATTTATGCAATGAGAAGCTTATGTCCCACACTAAAATATAATCAAACTATACATTGTATGTAACCCTATATATGGTGCATTCACAATCTAGAACAAGGTAACTTATCCCCCACCCCACACACACACACACACACACACACTGACTTGCTTGGCCTTGTGGTTTCCTTTGACCAATAAAATGTCTATACTTGAGTTTTGAACTAAGACTTTAAATGGACTCACCCAGTTTGTTTTCCTTTTTGTGAGTGATTTTTCCAAAAAGAGAATGTCCAAATACCCTGGGGCTCTCTGGTGAAAAAAGTACTGTTCCTTCCCAAACATGTCGACATCCTATTGCCAGAACTTGTGAATATGTAACCTGGCATGGTAAAAGGGTCATTGTGGTTAAATTATGGAAATTAAGATGTGGGAATTACCTTGGATTGTCTGTGTGGGCCCATGTGATCACAAAGGTCCTTACAAGGAGATGGAGAGAGAGCAGAGATGTTAGGACAGAAGCAGACATTGGAATGATTTGAGGAAGGGTCCATGAACCATGGAATGTGGATGGCTTCTAGAAGCTGGGGAGCTCTGGGACCGTGGTGCCTAAGGCAGTTGATTGCTAACCAGAAGGCTGGTGGTTCAAACCCCATTCCTTGGAAGGAAGGTTGGGCAATCTACTTCTGTAGTGATATTGCCTCAGAAACCCAAGGATGTTTTGCTATGAGTTGGATCTGACTCCACGGCAATGGTTGTGTTCTAGAAACTGAAAAAGGAACCAAATACAGCCTCCATGAGCACATATGCACAGATGTGAACCTGACCCACAGCCTCGACCCAGACTGGTTAGTTGCTAGGATAGAGTCATCCTTGTTGTTGTTGTTGTTGTTATGTGCCGTCGAGTCGGCCCCGACTCATAGCGACCTCTCCTTGGGTTTCCGAGGCAGTATCACTATGGAAGTAGGATTGCCCAACCTTCCTTCCGAGGAGTGGCTGGTGGGTTTGAACCGCCAGCTGTCTGGTTAGCAGGCAAGTGTCTTAGCCACTATGCTACCAGAGCTCCTCCTTGATGAACCATAAAAGGTGTCGTTCATTTGTGAAGCAGGAACTCTCTCTCCTTTAATTAATTTTCCTTTTCTAATAGAAACAGAATTAAAGATATCTAGATTCTGTATGGAACTTCCTATAATTACTAAATAATACATCTTACATAACTTTTAATATCAGTTTGTGAATGTATTTATTTATATTTTTTAATGGTTCCATGAAAATTACTGAAACATTAATTACTTAATGAATAGCCAGCCAGGGAATTAAACTCAACCTGTCTTTCCTCCATAAGAGAGTATAGGATTTTAGTATAACCGACCCCTGTTGGAGTGAGGAATGCCTGAAGCAGAAATTGGTTGTTTGGAAAATGACAGCTACAAATACATATGAATTTTAATTAATGCTGAATGAGCAACTTCACATCTGGCCTGTGTGGTAGTGATTACATTTTAGCTGAAAAATCACAATGACTTGAAAATGCCATGGTGTTCTTTGTTTTTAATTATTAGGGCTGAATTTTTTTTCTGTATTAACAGAAACAGAGGAACTTGTGAAAAAAAGGATCTGTTTCTTATGCTCTGTCACATCATTATGTATTAAATTTAAAAGAAAAGTAATGTTTTGTGTTAAACATATGTTTTATTTTAAAACTAATTATAGATTATTTGAAGGTCCCTGGCTGGTATAAATAGTCTTCAATCAGCTATAACCAGAATGTTGACACATCTAAACCACTCAGCACTGTGAAAGAAAGGCCTGGTGATCTCTTTCCATAACAATTGTTGTCATTGTTGTTGTTAGGTGCCATGGAGCCACCTCCAACCCATAGCGACCCTATGTACAAAACAAGAAAACACTGCCCGTCCATGCACCATCCTCACAAAGCTTGCTATACGTGAGCCCGTTGTTGCAGCCACTATGTCAGTTCATCTTGTTGAGGCTTGTCCTCTTTTTCACTGACCCTCCACTTCAGCAAGCATCACATCCTTCACAAATAAATAAATAAATACCACACTGCCATCAAGTCGATTCCTACTCATAGCGACCCTTGCTTGGTTTTCTGAGATGGTATCTCTAAGGCGGTAGATTGCCCACTCTTCCCTCCGAGGAGTGGCTGGTGGGTTTGACTCCATCCTTTGGTTAACATTCAAATGCACTAGACACTATGCCACCAGAGCTCCTTAACTTTCTCTAGGGATTGGTAATTTCTGACAACATAACCAAAGTAGATGATAAGAATTCTGGCCATTCTTGCTTCCAAGAAGCCTTTGGCTGTACTTCTTACAGGAAAGTTGATATGTTTGTTCTTCTGGCAGTTTATGGTACTTTGAATATTCTTCTCCAACACTGCAACTCAAAAGCATCAACTCTTCTTTGATCTTCTTTGTTCATTGACCAGCTTTCACAGGCATAAGAGGCTATTGAAAATACCTTGGCTTTGATTAGGCTCACCTTAGTCTTGAAAAAGACATCTTTGCTCTTCAGCACTTCAAAGAGATCTTTTGCAGCAGATTTGATCAGCGTGATATGATGTCTGATTTCTTGACTGCTGCTTCCATTGGTGCTGACTGTTGAAACAAGTGATATGAAATATTTGACAACTTCAATCTTTTCTGTATTTATCATGATACTGTTTATT
>NW_006922309.1:252238-252929 GCF_000298275.1 Orycteropus afer afer | reverse complement strand
CTGGAGGTTCAAACCCACCACCCACTCTTCAGAAGGAAGATGGGGCAATCTACTTCCATAGTGATACTGCCTCAGAAACCCATGGAGGGCTCACTATGAGTCGGGTCTGACTTGACGGCACATAGCAACATTGCACATTTAACAGACTACATTTACAGAGTGAACATGACTTTATATGCACTGGGGAACCAAACAAGTTATATGACTTGCTTTGTGGCAATATTCACCTTTTGGGGAGGTCTGCAACCAAACCTTCAGTGTATCTGAGTTATTCCTGAAATGTAAGCAAACATTTAATATTCATAACTATACTCAATCATTTATTAATCATCTGGTTTTCAGTTTTTAACCCCAATATAAAAATAGCTAAGGATACTATTATGTTGCTAAAAATGCATAAAATAAGGATTCAACATAAACAGTTAAGAAGCAGTAACTCTGATTAAGTTGAGGATAGTCTTATTTTAAGGAGCTCTGGTAGTATAGTGGTTAAGACATTTTGTGACTAACCAAAAGGTCTGTGGTTTGAACCCATGAGCCACTCCATAGATGGAAGATGGGGCAGAGTGCTTCAGTAAATATTTATAGACTTGGAAACACAATGGGGGTCCCTGTGAGCTGGAATTAGCTTGATGGCAGTGAGTTAAGTTTGAGGTTTAGAGTTTTAACACAAGTATGTCTATATATATAT
>NW_006922309.1:249583-251163 GCF_000298275.1 Orycteropus afer afer | reverse complement strand
GACCAACAAACTGCTATTAAATCAATGAGATAGACAAACTTCAGTTCATCTCCTAGGTCTATAACTATCGCAAAAGTAATAAAAATTATAACAATAACAAAGTCACTTAAACTTCGTGCATTTGTACTTGTGTATTAGTGAGTTTTTATTCTTCTGATGTGTTCTGATAAGCACAAATGTTTCAAGTGTATGTCATTCAAAAACCCCTAAACCATTATCAAGGTTGATAGGCTTTCTTCTCCTCAAAACAGTAGGTTAATTCTCATCTAATGGTAACAGGAAACAATATATATAGCATATAAGAGAAAACAAAATATGCATACATTTTAATATCATGAATTCCAAGTGTTGAAATATGTTTCATACAATGTGGATCACACATACAGAAACACTTTATTATATCTCAATTACCGGTGCCTAGCATGAAATTAATCAAATGACAATAATGAAGCACCCAATGCCCCACTTCACAAATTCACAATTATTTCTAATGGATTTTGCTGTGTCAATAATCCAATTCTCAGTGCCTTTCTTTAGCAGTTAGAAAGCTAATACAATTACAGGGAATCACAGGCCCATTACTTTCCTTAGGAAATTAATTACCTGCTTTATCAGGAAAAGTACATTAACCCCCTTAATTTCTAGGCTGTCACTGCAATATTGCTGTGTCAGTATTATAAGTGAATAAAGAAATTACATTCTATGAATTATAATTATTGACATATTGCTATAAAAAGAGATATATTTTATTAAAGTAGAAGGTTGTTTTACATAATTTACACATTTTCTGGTAGAACACAATCAGTTTATTAAAACTGGAATTCAGCATTGTAGTTTATATACTCCAGTATGTTGATATTTATTTATTTTTCCTAATAGGACACTTTGCTTAACTCAGTGGTTCTGAAGATCTGCAAAGAAAATGAAAGAACTCTTGAAAAGCTGGTGATCATCTGAGCTAAATCACAAGTATAAAAATCCTTGATTTCAAATGACTACATGTGAATAACTATTATATTTTCAACTACATTAATTTCCATGTATTTCCTAAACTCTCCATAAATTCTCTGTAATAATTTTAAATTTTCTTGTTAGTGTTTATATTATAAAATTGCTTTGATTTTTTCCATGACGCATACAGCTTGCTGGAACAGATAGGGATTTTCCATTTAAGATTACTTGGGTGATTTTAAGCATTACTTAAGTACTTATCTGGTTTGTTTTTATTGGCCATCTGATATGCTCAGTTTCATTGAAAACTGAAATAGAAATGTAATTAAGAGAAATAAAACGAATATACTAAAATTTATTTCTTATGAAAACAGTTGTTGATTTTATATTTTTGGCAGTTTGTTTCATTCACTAAAATATATAAATTGCCATTGAGTAGATTCTGACTCACACTGAGCCACATGGGGTTTCTGAGGAGGTAAATTTTCGTGGAAGTAGATTGCCTCAGCTTCCTTCCATGGAGGGGCTAAAGAGTTTGAAACACCAACCTTCTGGTTAACAGTCAAATGCATTAGGCACTCACTGTGCCACCAGAGCATCAGGTGATACTAATTGATTTGAACTATAGC
>NW_006922309.1:247017-248323 GCF_000298275.1 Orycteropus afer afer | reverse complement strand
AATAGATTTGATGCATTGTATATAAATGAACAAAAGCCAGAGGATTTGTGAGATGACATCAAAAACATCATGCATGAAGAAAGCAAAAGTTTATTGAGAAGACAGGAAAGGAAGAAAAGACCAAAATGGATGTCAGGAGAGACTCTGAAACTTGTCCCTGTATGGAGAGTAGTTAAACCAGTGGAAGAAATGACAAGATAAAAGAGCTGAGCAGAAGATTTCAAAGAGAAGCTTGAGAAGACAAAGTCAATTATTATAATGAAATGTGCAAAGACATGGAGTTAGAAAAGCAAAGGGAAGAACATGCTTGGAATTTCTCAAGCTGAAAGAACTGAAGCAAAAATTAAGCCTCAAATTGCAATATTGAAAGATTCTATGGGCAAAATATTGAATGATGCAGAAAACATCAATAGAAGAAGGAAGGAATACACAGAGTCACTGTACCAAAAATAATTGGTTAGTGTTCATCCATTTCAGGACAAGGCATATGATCAAAAGCCACCCTATAGAATAAATTATATAAAACATTATGAAATGGATATGCTTACATCCAGTCATAACACATGACAAGAAAGTACTCATATAATTAATGTAACAATGGCAAAAATTTAAAAACTATTTAAATTGTTCTGAATTACTCTGTGATATCAAGGGTCATCAAAGGAATCCCAGGGTGACCTGATTGGTTAACTACTTACCTAAAGGTTGCCAGCTGGACTAACCATTTTGAGTTGCCTCAAAGGAAAGGCCTGGCTATCTGCTTCTGAAACGTCACAGCCTTGAAGACTGCACACATGGGTCACTATTCATTGGAATTGACTCAAAAAGTAACTTATTATTATTTTTTTAAACATTATCATTTCCTTAGTCACTGAGTTTTTCTCTTTAGTCTAAATACGCCCAGGAAAGAAGATTTGGGTGAAAGTTTACAGAGCAAATTCATTTTCCATACAGCAGTTCATAAAAATTTTGTCTTATAACATTGACTGTAATTCCCCACAATGTAAAGTTTTCTCCCACTTCCATCTGTTTTAATGGCAACCTCCTGGTCTACATACAGGTTCCTCATGAGTACAATTAAGTGTTCTGGAATTCCCATTCTTCTCAATGTTATCTATAATTTTTTATGATCCACACAATTGAATGCTTTTGCAGAGTCAGTAAAACACAAGTAAATATCTTTTTGGTATTTTTGCTTTGAGCCAAGATCCATCTGATATTAGCAATGATATCCCTTGTTCCATATCCTCTTCTGAATCCACCTTGAATTTCCAGAAGTTCTCTGACAATATATTTGTTGCAACCA
>NW_006922309.1:245638-246158 GCF_000298275.1 Orycteropus afer afer | reverse complement strand
TGCCCTTTCCTCCAATGCACTCTTAACCCCCAAATTGTCTCCCTGTGCACATATGGCCCTTCTATTCTCCCATGATTAGTCTCTCCAAGGACTGTATCTGCATAATGTAAATGTTCAGCTCATGTACCTGTTTTTTGTTTGCCTGGAAGCCATGGGAGTGGGTTCAGTTCCAGACCTGAAAGGCAGCTAAGGGCCATAATCTTAGCAGTTCCACCAGGCTCTATCAGACCAGCAAACATGGTTCTTTTTTTTTTAATGTTTTTGAGTATTGTTCCACATTGTTCTCCCACTCTATCCAGTATATCCTACAGAGATTCCCCCTCTGAGTGGTTGACAGTGGTAGCCAGACACCATCTGGTTCTTCTGGTCCCATAGTCATATATGCTGAGGATCATATGGTGTACTAGTCACTTGGACTAATTGTTTCCATGAATCTTTGGTGTTCTTCATTATTCCTTGTTCTGGATGAGGAGAGACCCATCATTGCATCCAGATGGCCATTTGCAAGCTTTTAATATCC
>NW_006922309.1:242528-243382 GCF_000298275.1 Orycteropus afer afer | reverse complement strand
CCATGCTCTACCCATCTTGGGACTTTTAAGTAACTTGAATTAATGGCCTGCTTTGTGGTTTGGTAATATGGGGACTATGACTTTTCACTTGCGGACCTTGAGTTTGTCAACCTCAGCAGCCAACAGCTATGTGATGAAAGCCTCCAGCTTCAATGGGCTGGGAGCAGGAGGAAGAACTGAAGCCCAAGGTTCAGAGGTTTTCACCCAGCTCCTAGAGCCTGGCACTTTAAACTCAGACTTAAATCCCCCAAATTAAAAGAATAAACTCCTGTTTGCTAAGGCCATCCCATTTGTGGCATATTCCTGTCAGAGCAACCCTAGGTAAGCAGAACACCTAGTAATGGGATTGCTGGGTCAAATGGTATTTCTATTACAACTTTTTAAGGAATCACTATACTGTTTTCCACAGTGGTTTTATCATTTTACAGTCCCACCAGTAGCAAATGAGAGTCCCAGTCTCTCCGCATCCTCACCAGCATTTGTTATTTTCTATCTTGTTGAACTTTGCTATTAGTGCTGGTGCGTATCTTATTGTTTATTTGATTTGCATCTCTCTAATGGCTAATGATCGTGAACACTTCTTCATGTGTTTGTTGTCCACATGAATATCATCTTTGGTGAAGTGTCTATTCATGTCATCAGCCCATTTTTTAATTAGATTGTTTGTCTTCTTGGTGTTGAGGTGTTGGATTTTTTTCCATAAATTTTAGAGATAAGTCCTTTGTCACATATGTTATTGTTGAATATTTTTTCCTAAGCTGTAGATTCTCTTTTTACTCTTTCAAAGCACATAAAAATGTAGTTTTTAGAAGGTCCTATTCATCTAGTTTCCCTTCTGCTCTTTGTGAATTTTG
>NW_006922309.1:240440-240985 GCF_000298275.1 Orycteropus afer afer | reverse complement strand
ACTGGAAAAGATCTGTGTCATCAGAGTAAAACAAACCTTACTGATATGAATAAAGTAATGTTTTTGAGACCTCCATTTGCTGACTTGACATGACTGACTCAAACTGAGGAGAAACAGCTGCAAACATACATTAATAATCGGAACATGGAATGTACAATGTATGAATCCGGGAAAATTGGAAATTGTCAAAAATGAAATGGAACACATAAAGATTTATATTCGAGGGGTTAGTGAGCTGAAATGGATCAATTTTTGTCATTTTGAATCAGAAAACCATATGATCTGCTATGCCAGGAATGACAATTTGAAAAGGAATGGCATGGCATTCATCATCACAAAGGAAGTTTTAAGATGTGTCCTGGAGTACAATGCTGTCAGTGAAAGGATAATATCCATTTTCCTACAAGGAAAATCCATTAATATTACCAACATTCAAATTAACACACCAAACAACAAAGCCAAAGTTGAGGAAATTGAAGATTTTTATCAACTTCTGCAGTCTGAAATTGACTGAACGTGCAATAAACATGTGTTAATTATCACTG
>NW_006922309.1:218514-219030 GCF_000298275.1 Orycteropus afer afer | reverse complement strand
GAGAAAGATAAAATAAAATAATGTTGCCTTTTTCCATGCAGAAAATGCAATATGATTTTGTGTCCTAATGCAAGGTCTGATAAATTGGTGAAATTAGAACATTAACAAAAGCAGTAATGAGTCTCAAGAAAATTATAATTATCTTCTTGTTAGTGCAGTGTCTAAGCATTTGACTGCTAAGCAGAAAGGTGGCAGTTCAAACCCACCAGTTGCTCAGTGGAAGGAAGATGGGGCAATTTACTTCCTTAAAGATTTGCTGCTTAGAAACCCCGTGCTATGAGTTGGAATCTACTAGATGCCAGTGAACTTGGTTTTTCGTTTTGTTATCATTAAAAAATCCTCAAAGGATTATTTATACCATAATTTCTAGAGAAGGATATGCTTGGTAAGTAGTGAGTCAGCAAAAAAGAAGAGCCTCAATGATATGAATGGACTCCACTGGCTCCAATGATGGCCTAAAGCATGACAATGATTGTAACGATGGTGCAGGACTGGGCAGTTTTTCGTTCTGTTGTA
>NW_006922309.1:215685-216749 GCF_000298275.1 Orycteropus afer afer | reverse complement strand
TTTTTTTTTTTAATTGTGGTTTGGACAAAGCAAATTAACTTTTCATATAGCAGCTGACATACATTTTGTCTCACGACATTGGCTACAATTTACCACAATGCAACAGCTCCTCTCCCACTTCTTCCCTATTGTCACCTCTTGCCTGTGTCCTTCCCTCCATGCACTCCTGCCCCCTGAGCTATGTCCCTGTGCATACACAGCCCTTCTATTCTCCCATGACTGTTCTCTCTGAAGAATGTTTCTACCTAGTGTAAATGTTCACCTCATATGCCTGTCTTTTGGGTTGGCTGGAAGCCACAGGTGTGGGTTCAATTCGAGACCTGAAGTGCAGCTAGGGGCCATAGTCTCAGTGGTTCCACTAGGCTCTATCAGACCAGCAAACCTGGTCCTTTTTTTTTTTTTTTTTTCTCCAAATGATTCTGAGTTTTGTTCCACATTGTTCTCCCACTCTATCCAGTATTTCCTACATGGATCCCACTCCAACTGGTTGACAGTGCTAGCTGGGCACCATCTAGATCATTTGGTCTCATAGTCATATAGGCTGATGATCACATGGTATACCAGTGTTTTGGACTAACTGTTTCTGTAAATCTTTGGTTTTCTTCATTCTTCTTAACTCTGAACGAGGTGAGAACTGCCATTGCATCTACGTGGCTGGTTACAACCTTTTAAGATCCCAGTAACTACTTGCCAGAGTAGGAAGTAGAACAATGTTTTGTGTTACATGTTATACTAATTGAGCTTGATGTCCCCTGCAACTATGGTACTGAGCCCACAGGTTCAACTGCTCACTCCCTCTGGGTTGCTGGCTGTGCTAAGAAGTGACTATAAATCTGGGAATTCTTACAGAACATACAAATGCACTTGTAGAAATATTGTCTGCCACCTCTATATGTGGTCTTGGTCACACTCCCCCATGCATAGACATATGTACTAATTCAGCCTGTCAACCCATCTATCCAGCTGTATAGCCATGTTTGCCTTCACTGACAATGCAGTATTGTATGTGCAAAAGGGGAGCTCTGGTAGCATAGTGGCTAATACACTTGCCTGCTAACCAGACG
>NW_006922309.1:214152-214990 GCF_000298275.1 Orycteropus afer afer | reverse complement strand
GAAGTAGGATTGCCCAACCTTCCCATTCATCTAGTTTCTCTTCTGCTGTTTGTGCATTTTGGATTATGCTTGATAGTCTATTTATGCCAGCCATGTATTAGGGCCCCTAAATTTGCCCCTAGTTTTTCCTTGAGGAACTTTCTAATTTTAAGTTTCACATGTAAGTCTTTGATCCATCTGGAGTTTGTTTTTGTGTAAGATGGTAGGTACAGATTTTCTTTCTTTTTTCTTCAAATGGATATCCAGTTTTGCCAGCACAATTTATTAAACAGACATTCGCTTCCCCATTGAATGGATTTTGGCCCTTTGTCAAAGATCAGCTGACCATCTATTGATGGATCTATTTCTGGGTTCTCAATTCTATTCCACTGGTCTATATGTCTGTTGTTATACCAGTACCAGACAGTTATGACTACTGTAGCTCTATGGTAGGTTTTGAGATCTGGGAGTGTGAGACCTCCTACTTTGTTCTTCTTCTTTGATAGTGCTTTTCTTATCCACTGTCTCTTTCATTTACATGTAAATTAGTGATTGTTTTTTCCATATCCTTAAAGAATGTTGATGGGATCTGGATTGGGATTGAGTTGAATGTATAGCTTGCTTTGGGTAGAATTGACATTTTCATAATGTTCAATCTTTCTATCCATGCGGAAGGTATGTTCTTCCATTTATGTAGATCTGTTACGATTTCTTGAAGTAGTCTTTTATAGTTTTCTTTATACAGGTATCTTATGTCCCTGGTAAGATTTATTTCCAAACATTTTATGTATTTATTTATATTTTGGTAGCTATTATAAATGGTATTGATTTCCTTATTTCTTTTTCAGCAATCTCTTTG
>NW_006922309.1:212495-213202 GCF_000298275.1 Orycteropus afer afer | reverse complement strand
ACCTGTTCAATTTCTTCTTTTGTTATGGACCTGTTCACCTTTTTCACATTAGTCTGTGCTAATTTACATAAGTGGTGCATTTCTGGAAATCTGTCGATTTCTTCCAGATTTTCAAATTTGTCAGAATACAGTTCTTCATAGTATCCTGATATTATCCTTTTTATTTCAGTTGTTTCTGTTGTGATATTGCCCATTTCATTTCTTCTTATTATTTTTTGTATTGTCTCCCTCTTTTCCTTTCTTAAATTTGGCAGTGGTTTGTCAATTTTATTAACCTTTTCAAAAAACCAACTTCTAGTCTTGTTGATTTCTTCTATTGTCTTTCTATTTTCTGTTTCATTGATTTCTTTTCAAATCTTTATCACTTCCTTTCTATTGTTGACTATAGACTTTTCTTCTGTTCTTCTAACTGTTGGAGATGGTTTAATGTGTTGATTTTACTTTTTCTTCAGTTTTATGTGTGCAGTTATTGCTATAAATTAGTCTCTGGTCACTGCTTTTGTTGTGACCCAAAGATTTTGGTATGTTGTGTTTTCATTTTCATTTGGGTCAAGGAATTTTTGAATTTCATTTTTTATTTCTTCTCTTACCCAGTCTTTCTTAAGATGGGTCTTGTTCAGTTTCCATATGTTTGCTCTTTTTCCATTGATCATCCTATTGTTGATTTCTAATTTGATAGCACTGTGATCTGAGAAGATGCTTTTCAG
>NW_006922309.1:210717-211290 GCF_000298275.1 Orycteropus afer afer | reverse complement strand
TTTGTTCATTGTGTTTCCCACTTGTTCTGTCTATGTATGGGACCATGGCATCTGTGAAAAGGATCCTTTTATTTCCTCCTTCCCTACGGGGATAGCATCCATTCTTTTTTTTTTTTTTTTCCTTTTTATGGTAGTTTGGGTGAAAGTGTACAGAGTGTGATAGTTTACCATTCAATAATTTATACATATTTTGTTTCATTACTTTGGTTGCAATTCCCTTCCCCATTCCCACCTCATGTTCCCCTTTTCCAAATCTCCTTTTCTGCCCTTTCCTGTCTTCTGAGTTGTGTTTTTAGGCTTATGTTGCTCTTTTTTTCTGATGTGTTTGAATGTACTGAGGAGTACATTCCTCCTTGGTGTTATTATCCACTTCATAGACCTATCTATTGTCTGGCTGAGAGTTGATCAGCAGGGGTGGATTCAGTTCCAGGTTTGAAGGGTGTCTAAGGACTATAATGTTGAGTTCTATTAGTCTCTCCCAGACTAGTAAGTCTGGTCTTTTTCATTATTTTAAATTTTTTTCTACATTTTTTTTTCTCCTTCTCTGTCAGGGAATTTCTCTTGTGATCCTAA
>NW_006922309.1:209537-210142 GCF_000298275.1 Orycteropus afer afer | reverse complement strand
TGATGTGGGTTGTTCCAATGATGGGATCAGATGTATATGTTTTGAGCAGCCAATCCATTGAAAGGGAGTTTCCCTAGAGGTGTGGCCTGCTTCCAATATATTTATAGACATCGTGGGAAAAGAGTCACTCTTCTGTGGATTGGGATTATGTTGTGCTGCCTACAACTGTCCATGAGTGAACAATCCACCATTCAACCTGTAGATCTTGGATTCATCATTCGTTGGAGTCAAACAGCCAGTATATTGCCTGCCAACCTTGAGGTCACCAGCCCCTGCAGCTGCGGGAGTCAGGAAAAGCTTCCAGCTTGACGTTTGATCCAAGAACTTAGGCATTGCCAGTTTCTGTAAGTGTGTGAGCCATTTTCCTAAGATAAATTTCTCTTTCTCTCTCTTGCTCTATAAGCTTTACTGGTTTTGCTTTTGTAGAGAACCCAGTCTAACACATCCCCTATCATCAAAGGATGTTTCTTTCTCTATGTAAACCTTTTTTTTTTTTTTACTTATTATAATATGGTATCATACAAAATTTGTCCTTTTCTTATTGCCTTATCTCCCTCAGCATAATGTCCTCCAGATTCATCTATATTTTGAGGTGTTTCATGATT
>NW_006922309.1:207603-208912 GCF_000298275.1 Orycteropus afer afer | reverse complement strand
TTTTGACTCGTAATGGCCCTATGTGAAATAGAAGGTAAAATGCCCTGCCTGGTCTTGCACCATCCTCACAGTGTTGCGACACTTGAGCCCATCAGTGCAGCACTGTGCCACTCTGTCTCATCCAGAGTCCTTTTCACTGACCCTCTACTTTATCAAGCATAGTATCCTTCTTGATAGCGTGACCAAAGTAGGAGAGACCGAGCCTAACCATTCTTCATACTAAGGAGCACTCCAGGTATACTTTTTCCAAGACAGATTTGTTATTTCTTCTTGAAGTACAAAGTATATACAATATTTTTCACCAATGCCACAATTCAAATGCATTGATTATTCTTCCATTTTCTTCATACATTGTCCAGTTTTCATATGCATATGAGCCTATTGAAAGGACAATGGCATGGGTAAGGGACATCTTAGTCTTCCAAGTGACATTTTTGTTCTTTAACACTTTAAAGCACCCTTTTGCAGCATAACTGTCAAATGCAATAGATCCTTGTATCTCTTCGCTGATGTTTTCATGTGTGTTGATTGTACATGGAAGTAAAATGAGATTCTTAACACTTTCGATAATTTCTCCATTTATCATGATGCTGTTGATTGGCCCAGTTTTGAGGGCTTTCTTTTTTTTTTTTTAAGTTGAGTTATACTCCATGCTAAATACTCTAGTCTTTAATATTCATCTGTAACTGCTTCAACAGCTAGGACAGGTCAGGAAGTGGTTTGGAACAACTAAGGGACATGAACTCATCTGTCAGTTTGTCACACTGTGGTGACTTGTGTGTTGCTGTGAGGCTGGAGGCTATGCCACCAGTGTTTCAAATGCCAACACAGTCACCCACAGTGGACAGGTTTCAGTGGTGCTTCCAGACTAAGACAGACTTGGAAGAAGGAATAGACCATCCACTTCTCAAAGAATTGGGCAGTGAAATCCTTATGAATAACAGTAATATATATCTGATATATTACTGGAAAACTTTATGAATAGCCCTGAAACATTGTCTGATGTAGTGCCAGAAGATGAGGCACTCAGGTCAGAAGACACTCAAGATATGATTGGGGAAGAGATGCCTCATCAGAGTAGTGCTGACCAAAATGACATGGCTAGAGTAAAGCTTTTGGGTCCTACATTTGTGGGGTGGCATGACACAACATAAGAAGAAACAGTTGTAAACATCCATTAAAAATTGGAACATGGAATGTAGGAATTATAAATCTAGGAAAATTGGAAGTTGTCAAAAATGAAATGTAATGCATAAAGATTGATATACCAGTCATTGTTGTTATGTGCCGATGAGTCAAACCTGACTCA
>NW_006922309.1:203081-204150 GCF_000298275.1 Orycteropus afer afer | reverse complement strand
TATATTGAATGATGCAAAAAACATCAAAAGAAGATGGAAGGAATACACACAGTCACTGTACCATAAAGAATTGGTCATTGTTCACTCATTTCAGGAGATGGCATAGGATAAAGAACCAATGGTATTGAAGGAAAAAATTGCAGCATGACAAATGCTGCACTGAAAGAATTGGTGAAGAACAAGGCTTCAGGAATTGACAGAATACCCACTGAGATATTTCAACAAATGCATGTTGCACTGGAGGCACTCAATCGGCTATGCCAATAGATTTGGAAGACAGCTACCTGGCCGTTTGACTGGAAGAGATACATATTTGTACTCATTCCAAAGAAAGGTGATCCCACAGAATTTGGAAATTATCAAAGTATATCATTAATATTACATCCAATAAAGTCTCACTGAAGATAATTCACAAATGGTTTCAGCAGAATATTGACAGAGGGCTTCCAGAAATGCAAACTGGATTCAGAAGTGGAGGTGGAATGAAGGATATCATTGCTGATGTCAGATGGATCTTAACTGAAAGCAAATACCAGAAAGATGTTTACTTATTCTTTATTGACTATGCAAAAGCATTCAATGGTGTGGATCATAACAAATTATGTGTAACATTGAGCAGAATGGGAACTCCAGAGCACTTGATTGTACTCAAGAGGAACCTGCACATAAATCAGGAGGCTGTCATTCACACAGAACAAGGGGATACTACATACTTTAAAATCAAGAAGGGAGTACATCAGGGTTTTGTCCTTTCACCATACTTATTCAATTTGTATGCTGAGCAAATAATCTGAGAAGCTGGATTATATGAAGAAGAATGTAGCATCAGGATTGGAGGAAGACTCATAAAGAATCTGCAATATGCAGGTGACACAATTCTGCTTGCTGAAAGTGAGGATGACTTGAAGCACGTACTGATGAAGATTAAAGACTGCAGTCTGTAGTGTGAATTACACCTCAATATAAAGAAAATGAAAATCCTTACACTAGACCAATAAGCAACAGCATGACAAATGGAGAAAATTTGGAAGTTGTCAAAGACTTCCTATTACTTGGTTCTACAATCAAC
>NW_006922309.1:199920-202511 GCF_000298275.1 Orycteropus afer afer | reverse complement strand
GCACCTGATAACAATAACAACACAACTGCTTCAAGTCTTCTTCACTTTTAGCAAGCATCATCGTGTCATTTGCATGTGGCAAGTTGTTAGTGTTTCTACCTCCAATCCTAATGTTGAGTTCAAATTATTATTGTCCAGTTTCTCATATTGTTTGCTCAGCATAAGGATTGAGTAAGTATGATGAAAGGCTACAGCTCTGATTCATATCTTTCCTGATTTTAAAGCACACTCTATCTCCTTGTTGTGTTTGAACAACTGTCTCTTGATCTATGTACAGGTTCCTCATGAGAACAATTAAGTGTTCTAGAATTTTCATTCTTGACTATGTTATGTATAATTTATTATGATTAACACAGCCAAATGTCTTTACATATGAAAGACTTTACATAGTCAATAAAATACAGGAAAAGAGCTTTCTGGTTTTCTTTGCTCTCTGCCAAGATCCATGTGACATTAGAAATTATAAACCTCATTCCACACTCTCTCCTGAATCTAGCTTGAACTTATGGCAGTTCCTACAGATAAACTGATGCAAATGTTTTTCAATTATTTTCAGCAAAATATTACTTGTATGTGATATTATGTTATTGTTTGATAATTTCCTCAATCTGTTGGATCATCTTTCTTTGAATGGACACAAATACCGAGCTCTTCAAGTCAGTTGGCCAGGTAGCTGTCTTTCAAATTCCTCGACACAGAGTGACTGCTTACATCCTCACATATGTTTGTTGAAACATCTAAATGGGTATTTAATCATACTTAGAACCTGTTTTTCCCCAATTTCTTCAGTGCAGCATGGATTTCTTCCTTCAGTACTTCTGGTTCTAGATCGAATGTACCTCCTCGAGTGGTTCAATATCCACCAATGATTTTTGGTATGATGATTCTGTATTTTCCATCCATCTTTTTTTTTTACGGTTTCCTGTGTTGTTCAATATTTTGACGATAGAATCCACCAATATTGCAACTCGAGACTGGACATTGCTCTTCAATTCTTTCAGCTTGAGAAATGCTCAGTATGTGCTTTCCTTTGGATTTTCTGTCTACAGGTCTTTGAACATTTCATTATAATACATTACTTTGTCTTCTCATGCTTCTCTTTGACATAATCTATTCAGCTTTGCACTTCATCATTTACTCCATATGCTTTACCTCTTTTCGATTCAAGAGCAAGCTTCAGAGTCTCTTATGACAACCGTTTTAGTATTTTCTTATTTTCCCCTCTTTTCAATGACCTTTTGCTTTCTTCACGTATTATGTCCTTGATGTCATTCCACAGCATGTCTTGTCATTGGTATTCATTATGTTAAATCTATTCTTCAAATGGGCTTTAAATTCAGATGGGATACACACAAGGCTGCATTTTGACTCTCTTGGATTTGTTCTTATTTTCTTCAGGTTAAACTTAAACTTGAATGAGCAATTGAATGTCTGCTTCAGGCCTCTGACCTTGTTCTGACTGTTGATATTGAGCTTCTCCATCATGCCATTCTAAAGATATAGTGGATTTGATTTCTGTGTGTTCCATCTGGTGAGGTCCATTTGCATTGCTGTTGTTATGTGCCATTGAGTTGACTCCTACTCATAGGAACCTTAAGTATAAACAGAAAGGAAAAGGAAACAGAATGTCTGGTCATGTGTCATCCTCAGAATCCTTGCTGTACTTGAGTTCATCAAAACATCCACTGTGCCAATCCATCTTTTTGAGGGTCTTCCCCTTTTTCACTGACCCTCTACTTTACCAAGCATTATATCCTTCTCCAGAGAATGGTTCCTTCTGACAACATGACCAAAGTGGGTGAGACAAAGTTTGACCATTTTTCCTTCAAGGAGCATTTGACTTCACTTCTTCCAGGACAGATTTTTTTCATTCTTCTGGCAGTTCATGGTGTTTTCAGTATTCTTTGCCAATACTATAATTCAAAAGCAGTAAATTTTCTTCATTCTTTGTTGTTCATTATCCAGCTTTTACATCATATAAGATGATCGAAAATACAATGGCTAGGGTTAGACACATCTTAGTCTTCAATGTGATATCTTTGCTCTTCAACACTTTAAAGAGGTCTTTGAAGCAGGTTTTCCCAGTGCAATACAATGTCTGATTTATTGTTTGCTGCTTCCATAGGTGTTGATTGTGGACCTAAGTAAAATTAAATCTTTGACAACTTCAATTTCTTCTGCATTTATCATGATGCAGCTAATTGGTTCAGTTGTGAGGATTTTTGTTTTCTTTATATTGAGATGTAATCCACCCTGAAGGCTGTAGTCTTCAATCTTCATCAGTAAGTGCTTCAAGTCATCCTCACTTTCAGCAAGCAAAATTTCATCATCTGCATATCACAGGTTGTTAATGTGTCTTCGTCCAGTCCTGATATCTCATTCTTCTTTATATATTCCAGCTTCTAGGAGTATTTGCTCATGGTACAGATTGAATAAGTATGGTGAAAGGATAAAACATTGACTTACAATTTTTCTGATTTTAAATCATGCAGTATCCCCTTGTGGACTGCCAAAAGAACTAACAAATCTGTCCTGGAGGAAATGCAGCAGGAATGCTCCTTGGAAGTGAAAATGGCCAGACTTTGTCTCAC
>NW_006922309.1:198669-199220 GCF_000298275.1 Orycteropus afer afer | reverse complement strand
AATTAGATCAGTAGCTGTCTTCTAAATTACTTAGCATAGATAAGTAAGTGTCTCCAGCACTGTAACCATTTGTTGAAACGTCTCAATGGATATTCCATCAATTCCAGGAGCCTTGCTTTTCACCAATTCCTTCAGTGCAGCTTCAACTTCTTCCTTCAGTACCATTGGTTCTTGATTGCATGCCATCTCCCGACACAGGTGAACATTGATTAATTCTTTTTTGTACAGTGACTCCCTATATTCTTTCCATCATCTTTACTATTATTATTATTGTGATTTGGGTGAAGATTTACAGAGCAAATGCACTTTCCATACAGCAGTTCACATATACTTTGTCTCATGACATTGACCACAGTTTAACACAATGCAACAGCTCCCTTCCCACTTCCTCCCCATAGTTACATCTTCCCTGTGTCCATCCCTCCATATACTCATGCCCCCTGAGCTGTCTCCCTGTGCATAAGCAGCCCTTCTTTCTCCCATGATTGTTAACTCCAAGGAGAGTATCTACTTGAGGTAAATGTTCAACTCATATGCTTTCCTTTTGTTTG
>NW_006922309.1:179986-180432 GCF_000298275.1 Orycteropus afer afer | reverse complement strand
TCATCTTTGGCTTTTGTGGTTGGGGGATAAATTTGAATAATAGTAGCATTAACTGGTTTTTATTATAGGCATATGGATATTATCCCATGACTGACTTCAGGATAGATCTTTAAACACTGTTTTAACAATGAATGTGACACCAGTCTTCTTTAACGTGTCATTCTCAGCATAGTAGACCATATGATTGTCCAAAATGGACAAAAAAAGTCCATTTCAGCTCATTCCTTCTTTCTGTTGTTGCTAGGAGCCATCGAGTAGGCTCCAACTCATAGCAACTCTATGTACAACAGCATGAAACACTGCCCAGTCCTGTGCCAACCTCACGTTCCTTGCTATACCTGAGCCCATCATTACAGCCACAGTGTCAGTTCATCTTGTTGAGGGCCTTCCCCTCTTTCATGGATCCTCCAAATGATATTCCTCTCCAAGGAATGATCTCTTCTGAC
>NW_006922309.1:178890-179481 GCF_000298275.1 Orycteropus afer afer | reverse complement strand
TCCATTTATCATAATGCTGATTATTGGTCCAGTTGTGACTAATGCCTAGGATTTTGATCTTTATGTGTTCCATTTCATTTTTGACAACATCTAACTTTCCTAGATTGATACATTATATATTCCATTTTATAGTCATTTTTTTTTTCCTTAGGGAACTCAGGTGGGGTAGTGTCTAAGGCATTTGACTGCTAACCAGAAGGCTAGTAGTTCAAACCCACCAGCCACTCCTAGGAAGGAAGAATAGGAAACCTACTTTTATGGAGATAGCACCTCAGAAACCCAAGGAGGTTGTTATGAGTTGTAATCGACTCGACGTCAGTGAGTTGTTAGTTTAGATACTTTCTATATTTCTAAATCTTGAATCCTTATCATCAATAATTATCAATACATTTTCACTGAATGTTTGGTCAATCTCAGAGTATACCTGATGCAAACTGTGGCATTTTCAATAGTCTCATATGCATGCAAATGTTGGCCAATGAATAAGGAAAACTGAAGAATGGATGCATTGGACTCTGAATTTATAGCTGTTGCTTTGGGATGGTTTCTAATTATCTGTTTATTTTGCCTTTTTTTCCCTATATTTTTCTA
>NW_006922309.1:176675-178137 GCF_000298275.1 Orycteropus afer afer | reverse complement strand
GTTCTGTTATACCTAAGGCTGCCATACATTGCAACAATGGGCTCAGATAAAGCAAGGATATGAGGCTGGCACAGGACCAGGTAGTGTTTTGTTCTGTTGTACATAGGGTCACTATGAGTTATCACCTAAAAGCCACATAACAAGCCTCAATCGGACCTGACTCAAAGGCTATTATCAAAATCACATTTGTAAAAAACTAACTCTAATTTTACATGGACAACTCATTCTCTCATTTCTCAAAAAAATAAAATAAAATTAATAATAATAATAATAAAAGTTGACATAAATAAAGTACTGTTTCAAAATGATTCCACCCTTATGCACCAGAGGATGTTATCATAAACAAACCCTTTTTTACTTGGTAGGAAACCTTTATAAAAGGTGATGGATTAAATCTAAGGAGAAAGAGACAACATGACTGTGGTGAGTGGTGGTCCCCATTGTGGCTCATAGCGCAGAAGGTCTCTGTTAGTCCAGGCATGTTTAGCAGAAAACCAGAGAGGAATTTTCTTAAGCCAGGTGGTGTATTTCCTGGCGGCTCCTTTTTTTAGTCCTTAATATGGGAGGACACAGGAATGTCAAAAGATTATTAGTGTAAAATATATTCTTAATATGAAAGACCTAGGGATGTCGTTTAATGAAAGAGAAGACTCCCAATAAAGCATCACACAGAGAGGTGAGAAAAAAGATAAGTGGTTGAAGCATTTTCAAAGCAATGAATTATGTACTATGATTTATAATACTTCAAAAAACCCTAGTATCCTGAGTAGTCACTCCAGTGAAGTGATAATTATATTTCAGAGGGGCCTTTTTCTTCTTGAAATGTGCTGTGAACCATTGAAAAAAAAAAAATATTGAGGTGACCATCTCATCACCCCCAGGCTTTGAAGCCCAGGTGATCTGATATGGAACGTGGAGATGAAAGCATACTCTGCGTGTGAAATACAGTTAGTGTGCATGACACACTTGCTTAGTACTGACTGAGGGATGTTTTCTTTTCATGGTTTCCACGTAGTGCTTGTATTATATTCTGGAATCTGTGCTGACATGAATGACTGTGAAAAATCTTTAAAACATGATGAAGTCACTTGGAAATTTAAATCCAATAAAATATACAACATGTACTCACAAGGTTAAAATTTCCATGAGAGTGAAACATACAGTGTTTACGCTCTGCACGTGAAGTGGAGTGTGGACCTGGATGTTTATTAATATTATGTTGTTGTTGTTCTTATGTGCCGTGGAGTCAGACCCGACTCATAGCCACCCCTCCTTGAGTTTCCGAGGCAGTATCACTACGAAAGTAGATAAACTCATCTTCCTTCCGAGGAGTGGCTGCTGGATTTGAACTGTCTGCCTTCTGGTTAGCAGTCAAGTGCCTTATCCACTATGCTACCAGGGCTCCTATTAATATTATAGCAAATAAATATAACTTGTATTGAACTAGTATTCTAAGAAACAG
>NW_006922309.1:173067-175920 GCF_000298275.1 Orycteropus afer afer | reverse complement strand
AAGATGGGGCAATCTACTTCTGTAGTGATACTGCCTCAGAAACCCAAGGAGGGGTCGCTATGAGTCAGGTCTGAGTCGATGGCACATAACAACAACAACAACAACATTACTATTAACTAATGTTAATACTATTAATTAATAATATCATAATCGTATTCAAATTTACCCGTCAGCCTTCTGTCAGTTAGTCCTGTGATGGCTTGTGTGTTGCTGTGAGGCTATATGCCACTGGTAGTTCAAGTAACAGCAGGGTCACCTTTGGTGAACAGGCTTCAGTGGAGCTTCCAGACTAAGACAGACTGGGACGAAGGCTCTGGTGATCTAATTCAGAAAGAAAAGGACAGTGGAAACTTTATGAAAAGCAGAGGAACATTGTTTCTTCCAGAAGATGAGTTGGAAGGCCCTCAAAACACAATTGGAGAAAAGCTGCCACCTCAAGTAGAGAAGACGTTACTGAGTTTGATGGAGTGAAGCTTTTGGGATCTCCATTTGCTAATGTGGCATGATTCAAAATGAAAAAAAAAAAAAAAAAAACTCCATTAATAATCTGAATGTGGAATGTACAAAGTTAACATTTAGGACAGTTGGAAATCATCAAAAATGAAATGGAACACTTAAAGTTTGATTGTGTAAGCATTAAACCAAAAAAAACACCTCACTGTTGTTGAGTTGGATCTGACTCTCTGACTCATAGCAATCCCTGCTTGGGTTTCTGAGGTGGTATCATTATGGAAGTAGATTGCCCAATCTTCCTCCCGAGGAGGGGCTGATGGGTTTGAATCGTCAGCCTTCTGGTTAGCAGTCAAATGCCTTAGACACTATGCCACCTGAAATGGACTGATACAGACCATTTAGAATCAGACAATTATATGGTCTACTATGCAGGAAATGATAAATTCAAGAGAACAGTGTCACATTCATTTTCAAAAAGAACATTTCAAGACCTATCTACAAGTATAATGTGTCAGTGATAGGATAATATTCATAAACCTACAAAGAAGAAAACTTAATATAACTATTATTCAAATTTACAAAAAAACAAACAAAGTCACTGTTACTGAGTCCTTTCTAATCCATAGTGAGTCCCAGAGGTGGTAAATAATTACAGAAGTAGACTGCCCATCTTCCTTCTATGGAGCGGCAGGTGGCTTTGAACCACTCAGAAGCCATTTATGCCAAAGATGAAGAAATTGAAATTTTTACTAACTTCTGCATTTTATATTTGGTCAAACATGTAATTAAAATGCATTGATAATTACTGATTATTGGAATACAACAATTGGAAACAAAGAAAGGTAAGTACCTGAAAAATATAGACTTGGTGATAGAAATGACACCAGAGATCACATGACAGAATTTTGTAAGACAAACAGCTGATTCATAGCAAGTACCTTTTTTTTCAAAAACATAAATGGTGACTACACACGTGGAATCCACAGATGTATTTTGGAAAGAGCCTATGGAGAAAATCAATATCATCAGTCACAGCAAGGCAAATAATCAAATACTCATTTTAATTATGAAATCTTTCTATTTTATATCCTGAGACTTATGTAGCCTATGTGGCATTTCCAGGGGCCAATTCATCATAAATCTAACATATTCCATTTTGTTTACTATAAAAAATAAATCATAATCCAGGGAAATCCAGCCAAATAGCATTCCATAAGAAGTCTCTGTCTCATCAAATATCATCAGTTTGTTCACTAGGAGTAATATCATCAATACACCTACAAGGGGCTTAAATGAGTAAAATTATTTTATTAAATAATTTATTTATTTTACTGTGTTGAAAATATACTCAGCTAAAACATGTACAAATTCAAGTGTTTACATATACATTTCAATGACATGTACTCCCCGCCCCCCCTCATTTATTTCATTCCCAGCAGTCTCACTAGGGTCAGACAAGAGGGAAAATGTTGCAGTAAATCTGCTCAAGTGTATTTTTTTTCCCAAGCTACTTTATTACCTTTTTAATATCACTTCTAATATATTTCTCAGATACCTTTTAATTAAGGTTCTTTCAGCATTTTATATGATATTTTATGTAAAACCATAATCATCCTCATTCCCTGACAATCACGAATATTTGAACCATCCAATGAGAGGAAGACCTTCCTCTAACTCTTATTAGTCAGGGCAGTGTCACTTCACAGGTCTTTTATAGTCTTTTTGAGGTCCAATAAAATTTTTTCTCCACTATGCACAGTTATTTAAAATGTTTTTTTACATATGTGTTGATGGAGAAATTGAATGGAGTGCATTGTTAATATGTTGAAGGTCAAACTCATTTTCCTTCAGATAGTTTCTATATAGATTTACTTCTAAACAAATATTTTATCCAACTATTTTAGAGGAGTGCCTAAACCAGGCCATAGTACTTTCAATCACCTGATACATATGTGGAAGCTGGCAGTGAATAAGGAAGACCAAAGAAGAGTTGATGCCTTTGAATTGTGATGTTGGTGAAGAACACTGAGAATACCATGGACTCCCAGAAGAACAAACAAATCTATATTGGAAGAAGTGCAGGTGGAATGCTCCTTAGAAGTGAGAATTGCCAGACTTTGTCTCACCTACTTTGGTCATGAAGTCAGAAGGGACCATTTCCTGGAGAAAATCATGCTCAGTAAAGTAGAGGTCAGGGAAAAAGGGACAGACTCAACAAGATGGGTTGACACAGTGGCTGCAATGATGGGCTCAAGCATAGCCAAGACTGTGAGGCTGGCACAGGACTGGGCACTATTGCATTGTTTTGGTCATAGGGTCGCTATGAGTCAGAGCTGACCTGATGGTACATAAAGACAACAGTAACAACAATAGGGTTGCATCAAGTGAGTGTTTGACTGA
>NW_006922309.1:164767-165297 GCF_000298275.1 Orycteropus afer afer | reverse complement strand
AAAAAAAATTGGTGGAGAACAGGGGAGGATATCCAGGTTCTGTCTGAACACACAGACTGGGATGGTGTTCCTGTGGACCCAGAAGGTGGGTGGGAGTGGGGCATGGCTGCACCTCTGTTCACCAAAGGGTCTGGGGTATAAGAGTTAACAAGAGGAATGTTGCACCTTTTCCGTCGTGCAGGTCCCGAGTGTCCTTGGGGTCACTGGCAAGCAGAACCTGTTCCTAAGCCCCTGGAATCTGGGAGAGTGCTGTCTCTTTAAATATCCAAAATGGTCAAGCTGCTTGTAAACATTCAAAATGGCGGCACCCCCCAGACCGGCAAAAGTCCACAGCTCAGCCTGCCTTCCTCTTTCCCGGTGCTTCACCTTTTATTCCCCAGCCACCAGAGCAGTCCTGCGTGCAGTCCCTGGCTAGCAGGGCTGATTTTTAGGTTAACTCTTAGGTCCTACCAACACTCAGGAATCTCCAAGCTGTCTGTGCCATCAGGATCACTCAGGATCACTGCCAGACTGCAGCTCCATATGTCTCA
>NW_006922309.1:163291-164167 GCF_000298275.1 Orycteropus afer afer | reverse complement strand
CTCCTGGACAGCAGCTGATGAGTTGAAAACCCTGAGCTTTTATTTACTAGCACAAGGCTTAGCCATTGTTCCACCAGGGCTTCTAATCTTCCCATAAAATCTCATGCTTGCCTCTAGAATGAAGATGTCTGTATGGAGCCAGAAAACTACCCTCAAATATATCTGCCTCAAGACTATCTATCCACTCTCCTCAAATATATGCCATCCACCTTCATATTTAGAATACTCAAGGGAGCAGATTAACCTCTAACACACCATAATGCTGACCATGATCTGTCTGTCATTATCCTCAAGTATTTGGCTTATTCACATAAGAATTAGGAATGTATAGAAGACACAAGCTCTGCTAGGCACTGTTTTCCACGTCATTGGTTCATCACTACTTTTTTTTCAGGGTAATCAGAAAACTTACTGAAATGGAAAATATGGCCTACAGTGTGTGAATGAAGTGAGAGCGGCAGTTGGGCATTGGCATGTAGAGCAATCAGGTAGAGTTTTGTTACTCTTTCTTGAATGATATCTATGAGGAGCATTGGGATAGAACTTGCAATTAAGCAAATGGTCAGTCTTATTTTTCCAGAGAAAATTTTTCTTCCATCGTTAGGCATTGGTCTTGGTCTGATCTGAGTGACTGCTAAAAGCAAAATTATATTTCTCTGAACTATTCATGTGGACATACCTTGATTGCATCACCCTCTATATTGAAATCTACTTATGAACACCTTTGTTGTTGTTGTTGTTGTTAAGTGCCATCGAGTCGTTTCCAACTCATAGTGACCCCATGCACAGCAGAATGAAACACTGCCCGATCCTGCGCCAGCCCCACAATCCATGCTATACCTGAGCCCATCATTGCAGCCACCGTATCAATCCATC
>NW_006922309.1:159896-163191 GCF_000298275.1 Orycteropus afer afer | reverse complement strand
CATAACCTGTAACAAGATATGGAAGAAGAAAATTCCTTTTTTTTTCATGATACATGGGGATTGGAGAAGCAGAATAAAACTCAGTGTCAGTGGACAGTTTTTCATAGTGCATGTTTAACATCATTTTCCAATAATCAGTATCTATATTTGTTCTCTAAGTTTCTAACTGTTGACTCTTCTTGTTGGCAGGTGCCATCAGGTTAGTGTTGTCTTATAGTAACCCTATGTACAGCAGAAGGAAACACTGCCCAGTCCTCACCCTCCTCACAACTGTTGCCATTCTTTACCCATTACCACAGCCACTGTGAAGCCATGTCATTGAGAGCCTTCCCCTTTTTTGCTAACCATCTACTTTACCAAGCATGACATTGCTCTCCAGGGACTGGTCTCTTCTGAGCATGACCAAAGTACAACCACTTTAATGAGATCTTTTGCAGCAGATTTGTCAAATGAAATATACATCATTTGATTTCTTGAATGTTTCCATGGACTTAGTGGATCCAAGAAAAACGAAATTCTTGAAAGCATCAATCTTTTTACCATTTATCATGGTATTGCTTATTGGTCCAGTTGTGAAGGTATTTGTTTTCTTTATGTTGGGGTGTAGTTCATACTGAAGACTATAGTTTCTGATCTTCATCAGTAAGTGATTCAAGTCTTCTTTAATTTCAGCAAGTGAGGTAGTGTCATCTGTATATTGCAGGTTGTTAGTAAGTCTTCCTTCAATCCTGATGACACATTTTGCTTCATTTGGTTGACCTTCTTGGGTTATTTGTTCTGCATAAAAAATGAATAAGTATTGAAAGGATGCCACCCTGACACACGCCTTTCCTGATTTTGAAGTATGCAGTATCCTCTTGTTCTGTTTGAACAACTGTCTATGTACAGGTTCCCCATGAGCGGAATGAAATGTTCTGGAATTCCCATTCTTTGTCATGTTAGCCATAATTTATTATGATCCCCCCAGTTGGATACCTTGGAATAGTCAATAAACCACAGGTAAACATCTTTCTAGTATTCTTTGATTGTAAGTGAAGTTCTGTCAGACATCAGCAATGATATCTTTTATTCCAAAACTTCTTCTGAATCTGGCTTGAATTTCTGGCAGTTCCCTGTCAATGTACTGCTACAACCATTGTTGAATTATCTTCAGAAAGCTTTCACTTGCATGTGATATTAATGATACTGTTTGATAATTTTCACATCCTCTCTTTTGAATGGGCACAAATACGGATCTACTCCACTTGGTTGACCAGGTAGTCCTCTTCCTTATTTCCTTAGTAGGTATTCTTTCACTTCCTGGATCCTTGCCTTTCAACAATACCTACAGTGTAGCTTAGACTTTTTTCTTCAGTATCTTTGGTCCTTGATCATAAGCTACTTCCTGAAATGGTTTAATGTTGAGGAATATTTTGTGGTACAATAGCTCTGTGTATTCCTTCCATCTTTTTTTGATACTTCCTGCATCATTCAATATTTTGCCCTAGAATGCTTCAATATTGCGACTCAAGGCTTACATGTTTTCTTTAGTTCTTTCAGCTTGAGAAATATCTAGCATTCTCTTCTTTTTTGATTTTCTTATGCCAAGTCTTTGCATATTTTATTATAATGCTTTGTCTTATCAAACTTCCTTTTGAGACTTATGTTCAGCTCTTTTACTTCATCATTGGGGAGATATCCAATTGTATTTCCTGGATAAGAACACAAGATGGCTCCAAGGAAGTAAAGTGTAATGATGTTCTGTTAGTATTATTATTTGAATATTCTATTAAAGATTTGTTATTCGTTTTGTCCTCTTCTGCCAAAATATAGCCACCTTCTTCTTCTTCTTCTTCTTCTTCTTCTTCTTCTTCTTCTTCTTCTTCTTCTTCTTCTATGATTAGGGTGAAAATTTACAGAGCAAATTCACTTTCCATACAGCAGTTCACATATACTTTGTCTCATGACATTGACCACAATTTACCAGAATGCAACAACTCCCCTCCCACTTCCTCCCGATAGTTACTTCTTCCCCGTGTCCATCCCTCCATGCACTCCTGCCCCCTGAGTTGTGTCCCTGTGCATAAGCTGCCCTTCTTTCTCCTATGATTCTTCTCTCCAAGGAGTGTAAATACCTCAGGTAAATGTTCAACTCATATGCCTGTCTTTGGTTTGGCTGGAAACCACAGTTGTGGGTTCAATTCCAGACCTGAAGAGTAGCTAGGGCCATAGTCTCAATGGTTCCACCAGGCTCTATTGGACCAGCAAACCTGGTCCCCATCCTTTTTTATTTTTCCAAATGACTTTGAGTTTTGTTCCACATTATTATCCCTCTCTATCAAGAATCTCCTATGTAGATCCCCTTCCAAGTGGATGACAGTGATAGCTGGGCACCATCTAGTTCTTCTGGTCTCATAGTCATATAGGCTGCAGTTCCAATGGTGTACTAGTTGCTAGGACTAATTGTTTCCATAAATTTTTGGTTTTCTTCATTCTTCTTTGCTCTGGACAAGGAGAGACCCATTGTTGCATCTAGATGGCAGCTTGCTAGCTTTTAGGATCTCAGTCGCTACTCGCCAAAATAGGAGGTGGAACAATGTTTTGTATATTATGTTAGGCCAATTGAGCTTGATGTCCCCTGCCACTATGGTCCCAAGCCCACAGTTTCAACTACTTGGTCCCTCTGGGTAGCTGGCTGTGACCAAAACCTTGGCCCTTGTCAGCTCTACTATAAACCTGGGAATTCTGATCATTCACATAAACTTATAGGACCGTTGTCTGCAAACCCTATACATGTTCTTGGATACACTCCTCACTTCATAGACATACCTAATAATTCAGCCTGTCCACCCATCTATCCATCCATATACCCATGTTTGCCTTCACTGACAATGAAGTACTGTATATGCAAAAGGGTTCATCTTTGATGTCTATACCTCCCGTGTACCTCTCTATGTCTTTCTCTTCCTCAATGCCACCATATTGGTCACTCACATTTGGTACATTGCCCTTCTCTTAACTCAAATGGATGCTTATCTCTATCTATCTAACAGCATTCCCTCCCCTCCCCTCCCATCCCTGGTAACCAACAAAGAAAATTTCCTTCCATAGATAAACATTTCCTTGACTTTTACAATAACGGACTAATACAATATTTGTCCATAAGTGATTGACTTATTTCACTCAGCATAATGTCCTCCAAGTTCATCCATGTTATGTAGTGTTTTGCAGATTCTACATTATTCTTTAGCATTGCATAGTATTCCATTGTGTGTATGTACCATAGTTTGGTTAGCCATTCCTCAGTTGATGGACA
>NW_006922309.1:142619-150811 GCF_000298275.1 Orycteropus afer afer | reverse complement strand
TTCCTTCATTACCATTGGTTCTAGATCATATGCTACTTCCTGAAATGGATGAAGATCTATCAGTTCTTTTTGGTACAGTGACTCTGTGTGTTCCTGCCATCTTTTCTTGATGAATACCTTTATCATTGGTATATCCTCTTTCTGTTTTCAGATGTCATCTATCTTTACCCATACCCTTCAACATAATCACACCCTACAGGGTCAAGGTCAGAAGGCATATTCTTACTCACAAAAGAAGTAAAAACATCAGTTTCACTGTTGCCATTAGGTGATTTTGAGTTGGTTCTGACTCATAGTGACCCTATGTACAACAGAAGGAAACTCTGTCTAGTTGTGCCCCATCTTCATCATCCCTGCTGTACTCAATCCCCTCATTGCAGCCACTGTGTGAATCCAACTCTTTGAAGGTCTTCATCATTTTCACTTACCCTCCACTTCACCAAGCATGACATCGTTCTCCAGGGAATAGTCTTTTCTGACAACATGACCAAAGAAGGTGACACAAAGTCTGGTCATTCTTCCTTCCAAGGAGCACTGTGGCTATACTTCTTCCAGGAGAGATTTGTTCATCCTTCTGGCAGTCATGGTACTTTCAGTATTTGCTAACACCACAACTCAAAAACAAAAATGTTTCTTGGGTCTTTCTTATTCATTGTCCAGCTTTCACATGGAAATGAGGTAATTGAAAAGACCATGGCTTGGGTTAGGCATGCCTTATTCTTCAAAGAGACAACTTTGCTCTTCAGCACTTTAAAGAGATCTTTTGGAGCAGATTTGTCCAGTGCAATACATGTTCTGATTTCTTGACTGCTGCCTCCTTTGGAATTGATTGTGGAAACAAGCAATATGAAATCTTTGACAACTTCAATCTTTTCTCTATTTACTAAGATGCTTCTTATTGTTCCAGTTGTGAAGATTTTCATTTTTTTTATGTTATGATGTAATACACATTGCAGACTATAGTCTTTAATCTTCATCACTACGTGCTTTAAGTCATCTTCACTTTCAGCATGCAAGGTTGTGTCATCTGCATGTAGCAGGTTGTTAACGACTCTTCCAATCCAGGTGCCACTTGCCTCTTCATATAGTCCAGGTTTTTAGATTATTTTTTCAGTGTACAGATTGAATAAGTATAGTGAAAGGATACAAACATGACACACTACCATCCTGATTTTAAATCATGCAGTATCCCCTAGTTCTGCTCTAACAACTGCCTCCTGGTCTATGCGATATTAATGATGTTGTTGTTGTTAGGTGCCATTGAGTCATCTCTGACTCACTGCAACCTTATGCACAGCAGAATGAAACACTGCCTGGTCCTAAGCCAACTCCATTATTCTTGCTATGCTTGAGCCCATTGCCACTACCACCGTGTCAATCCACCTCGTTGAGGGCCTTCCCCTCTTTCATTGACACTCCACCTCACTAAGCATGGCACCATTCTCCAGGGAATGGTCCTTTCTGACAACATGACCAAAGTATGCGAGAAGAAGTCTGGCCATCCTCACATCCAAGGAGCATTCTGATTGCATTTCCTCCAGGAAAGACCTGTTAGTTCTTTTAACAGTCCATGGTACTTTGAGCATTCTTCGCCAACACCACAGCTCAAAAACATCAACTCTTCTTCGATCTTCCTTATTCATTATCCAGCTCTCACATGCATATGGGGTGATTGATAATAACATGGCTTGTGTCAGGTGCACCTTAGTTCTCAAGGAGATATCTTTGCTGTTCAGCCCTTGAAAAAGGTCTTTTGCAGCCAATATGCCCAGTGCTATACATCATCAGATGTCCTGACTGCTGCTTTCATTAGTGTCGATTGTAGAACCAAGCAATGTGAAGTCTTTGAGAATTTCAATCTTTTCTCCATTTATTGTAATGCTACTTATAGGTCCAGTTGTGAGGATTTTTGTTTTCTTTATGTTCATATGTAATCTATGCTGCAGACTGTATTCTTCAATCTTCATCAATAAGTACTTCAAGTTATCCTCACTTTCAGCAAGCAAAGTTGTGTCATCAGCATATTGCAGGTTGTTAATGATTCTTCCTCAAATTATGATGCACTTAATTGTACTCATAGACCAGGAGGCTGTAGTTCATACAGAAAAAACGGAACACTGCATGGTTTAAAATCAAGAACAGAATGCATCAGGGTTGTATCTTTCACCATTCTTATTCAATCTTTATGCTGAGCAAATAATCCAAGAAGTTGGACTATATGAAGATGCACGTGCATTAGGATTGGAGGAAGAATCATTAACAACGTGCGATATTCTGATGACACAACTTTGTTTGCTGAAAGTGAGGATGACTTGAAACACTTACTGATATTAATGATATTGTTCAATAATTTCCACATTCTGTGGGATCACCTTTCCCCATGAGACTGGTAATCAACTTCATGGTGGAATCTACTGTGAGCAGCTGAGTAGCTGCCTCAGGCATGAGATCTGCGCCCGGAGCAGCTTTAGGAATGGTCTGCAGTTTTTGGCATGCTTGAATCCTGCATTTAGCCAAGCCATTATTCTCCAGGCTGCTATGATGGCTGCTGATCTTAGGATGCTTAATGGACTTGAATCAATGGCCTGGCCTGTGGTTTGGTAGTATTGGGACTGTGCCTTTTTATTTGTCAAACTTGAATTTGTTACCCTTAATATCCAGCAGCTACCTGAGTGAAGACATGCCTTCAGCTCCAACGGGCCAGGAGCAAGAGGCAGAGCTAAAGCCCAAGGTCAAGGAGCTTTTGCCCAGCACCTAGAGCCTGGCACTTTGAACTTGGACTCTTAGCCTCCAAAACTGTAAGAGAATAAATTTCTGTTTTTTAAAGCCATATCATTTGTGGTATTTTCTGTTAGTGCACAGCTAGGTAACCGAAGCGAGGTAACTTGTCCTCTTCTGAATCTAGCTTGAATTTCTGGAAGTTCTGTATATTCACATATACTGCTGCAATATTTTAAAATTATTTTCAGCAAAATTTTACTTGCCTGTGATATGGATGATATTGTTCAACAATTTCTGCACTCTTTTTGTTCAACAATTTTCTGCACACCTTTCTTAGGAATAGGCATGCATATAGATTTCTTCCAGTCAGCTGGCCATGTAGTCGTCTTCAATAATTCTTGGCAGAGATGAATGAGGATGTCTAGTGTTGCATTCATTTGTTGAAACTTTTCAATTGTTATTCTGTTAGTTTCTGGATTTTTTTTTTTTTTTTTTTTTACATATCCATATTGAAGCTTGGAATTCTTCATTCAGGACTATTTGTATTGGTTCTTGGTCATATGTTGCCTCCTTAAATAGATGACCATCATCTCAGTTTTTTTTTTTTTTTTTGTACAATGATTCTATGTGTTACTTTCCATATTCTTTTAATGTTTTCTGCATGGTTCATTTTTTTTTTTTGCCCAGAAAATCCTTCAATATATCAACTCAAGGCTTTAATCTTTCTTCAGTTCTTTCAGCTTGAAAATTGCTGAGCATAATCTTCTCTTTTGGCTTTGTAACTCCAGGTCTTTGCATATTTCATTATAACACTCTGTGTTTTTGAGCCACTTTTTGAAATCTCTTTTCAGCTCTTTTAACTCATCATTTCTTCTGTTTGCTTTAGCTATTCCATGTTCAGGAGCAAGGTCCGGGGTATTTTCTGACATATTTCCCCCATACACACACCTTTTTAGCATAGTACCTAAGTCACTTGCCTGCTAACCAGAAGTCTGGTGGTTCAAACCCACCAACCACTCCTCAGAAGGTAGATGGGGCAATCTACTTCCGCAGTGATACTGCCTTGGAAACCCAAGAAGGGGTCGCTATGAGTCGGGTCCGACTTGAAGGCACATAACAACAACAACAAAAACAAAAACAACCTTTTAAATTGCCTTTTTCTTTCTTCATGTATGATCTCCTTGCCATCATTCCACAACTTGTATGCTCTTCTGTCATTGATGCTCAAAACATCAAATCAGTGAGTTCATTGGGTCTTTCTTCCCAGTCTGTCTTGATCTGGAGGATCCAGTGAAACCTGTTCTTCATGAGTGACTCTCTTGTTTGGAAAACCAGTTTCATAGTTCCCTGAATCACAACAACATATTGGTCCCCACAGTATGACAAAGTGACAGAAGAATGGATGAGTTATTTATTTAGGTATTTGGAAACTATACATTTACTTTAGAAACATATCATTGTGTTTCAATATGTGTCATTTTCTATGATACTGTTTTTGTTCCACTGATGTAAAATATGTGTGAAATATATCGACTCATAGCAACCCCTCCTTAGGTTTCCAAGGCAATATCACTATGGAAATAGATTGCCCAACCTTCCTTCTGAGGGTGAAATATATATGACAATATAAATTAGAGTTATTTTTTGTTGTGTGTCTCTTCTGTTCACTAACTAGGGATTCATTTCTACATCTAAGTCTTCAAGTAATTGAATAAATTCTTTATCCCATAATTTCCTCAGCTAAAATATAAGAGTGGAAAGGTTATATATTATAGGACTATCATGACAAATAAGTGGAATCATTCTTTTAAGCATATATAGCATATTGTTGTTGTTGTTATGTGCTGTTGAGTCAGACCCGACTCATAGCAACCCCTCCTTGGGTTGCCAAGTCAGTACCACTACGGAAGTCGATTGCCCCATCTTCCTTCTGAGGAGTAGCTGGTGGGTTTGAACCACCAGCCTTTTGGTTAGCAGTCAAGTGCCTTAGGCACGGTGCTACCAGACCTCCCTATATAGCATATAGGATTGGCATATTCTAAACGTGCAAACGTATGCCAACAGTCATGTAGGTCAATAACAGAAGTGAAAAAAAAAAAATGTCTTGCCTCACTATGCTTTAGCTAGAATTGTATACTCTAATTTTTACCAAAGTTTTCTACTATGACAGAAAAAGGAGTTATTTGTGTGCGTGTGTGTGTGTTTTAAACAATATTTGTAAAATTGCATGTTAAGTTAATTTTTATTTCATACATTTATTAGCCATCTGATCAATTTTATTTTAGGTTTTTAGTATTTATAGAAGATGATTTCTCTGATACTCAATACACTAACACTTTGTTTCTTCCTTACATGATTCACAATTTATTTAGTTTTATTTGCCCATACTGAATTTCTAAAACTACATGTACGTGGCTTTCCTCTTCAATTCCAGCTTTTATTGTCCCATTACTTGTTCTGCTTTTCCTTCATTCATCTGTGTTTTTTTCTCTCTCACATATTTATGAATTGAATTGGATGGCAGTATAAAAGATGCATTGTTGGTGAGAAGGAGGAAAACTTCCTTCCTTCCAACTCTCCTTCCACAGATACAGTGCATTATTCTTGGGCCTCAGTGAGTAAGCATCAAGCTGAGTGTCTACCAATACAAAGCTAATCGAGAATATAGATCCACCTCAGTCAACTCAACAACCTAAATATTTACAAGTTCAAAGTGAACTATGTCCAGAAACCTTCTAAGGGCTGTTTTTATTACCTTAGCACTTTGAGAAAAAAAGAATAGTATTTAGTTTAAAAGAAGGAAAGTATACATTGTTCTCTAGTCATTTTCTACCATTTGCTTTCAAATCTTTTCTTTTTTCTCTGAATAGCAAAAAAAAAAAAAAAAGCAAACCTTGCTTCTTTATGTGCATAAGTTAATACCAAAATTCATACCATTGTTAAACTAGGAAAAAAGCCACCTTCAGCAATATTGAATCATGGAATTCCAGCCACATTATATTTGGCAATACATTAGCATACAGAGACATGGATAGAAAGTTTCTACTTATGGAAAATCATTGGTGAATTCAGAAACACACTGTTAAGTGTAAAATTATTTTTATGTCCTAATATAGCCATAATAATACCAATATAGCCATAAGAGGGACAGGATTTAAAGTAATTAAAATGATCACATTCATGTATGTTTAGGTGACATTTAACACAACCCACTGTCCAGTGGCAAAACAGAAAATCATTCCTTATTTATTGCCATATAATTAAACTCATAAATTATATTTAACAGTTTTCTGGATCCACAAATACTTTTCTCAATTGTCATGGAGAAATTCAATACTACACAGTATGATTTCTTGGTGGGAAAGGTGGATAAGTAGGCCTCAGAAATGACTGAGGCCAGATTTCATGACTCTGTTCTGGTGAAGATTATGTCCAATAGCTCCTATTTACCTAACTTTTAAGGAAGGGTCATTGTATTGCAAAATTGGATCACAGCTTAATGATTATTCAGTATTGAATAGTAGGTTTAGAAAATAAACGAGTCACTTAAAAATATAAAATGAATAAAACTTTGGATTGTTAGTTACAGAAGTAGACAAATTCAGTGGCAAGGAGAGAGAAATGATTTATTTCACTATAGAACCCCCTAAAGACTCAAGTTTGTTGGGGTCAGGAAGGTGGTATGGATGGAATGACTGAAACAAGGAGGAACTTAAAAGTCAGTCAATCTCCAGATTGCATTACTCTCTCTACTACACTTTTTTTTTCCATAGCAGTAAAAGATAAGAAGTTCATTTTATGTAGACAATAAACAAACAGTTCTTTCAACAATGAGATACCAAGTGAAGTTCAGCATGAGGATGCCAGATATGAAATAACCCAACCCAACGCACTGACATCAAGTTGTATCCTACCATAGTGACCCCTCCTTGGGTTTCCGAGGCAGTATCACTACAGAAGTAGATTGACCAACTTTCCTTCTGAGGAGTGTCTAGTGGATTTGAACTGCCAACCATCTAGTAAAACAACTACGATACACTAATGAGCTCTCATGGTTCTGTGGTTAAGGCATTGGGTTGCCAATCAAAAGGTCAGTGGTTTGAATCCACCAGCCAGTCTCCGGAAGAAAAATGAGACAGTTTTGCTTCTGTAAAGATGTACAACCTTAGAAACCCTATAGGGGTCACTATGAGTTGAAATCCACTCAATGGCAGTGGGTTTTCTTTTAAGATACACCAAGTGCTGGGACGCTCAGGCCATTCCTGAATGTTGGAAGTCAGACTTATAAAAGTTTACATGTGAGATTGTATATCCAAATGACTCAGCAGACTACTCATCGAATGTATAATCAACTCAATCCAAAAATCCATTTTGAGATTCCATTCCTGGGACCATGCCAGAGTTTCAGCAGGAAATAGATGATTGTTGCACAACCAAGAGGTTGTTGTAGATAGTTTAACAAAAATAACCTTTAGAGAAGCATGACTATTTCTAAAGGATCAAGTAGGCATTATGAAAAATTCTGGAACTAAGAACAATCAAAGATTCACCAGAACCTGGTGAGAACTGAAACTGTTGAAGAGGAGGAGGAAGCCACAGAGGGAAGGGTAGTTGTAGTTAGAGGATCCAACTACTGTCAACGTTATGAACCAATTTGGAAAAAGTAGTAAAAAAGAACACCTTAATTTACTTCTCTTCCATTCCTTCAATGTCTTTTTGGTTATTTTCCTTAGTTAAATCCAAGTGGATGTTAAAGTGTAATGGAATATATGTAGTGGAGTCCAAAGAGACCAAATTCCTAGGACATAAAGCAAAAAGGGCAGTCTCAAACTGGGTTATGTGGAGAAGCAAAATCGGTGAAGTATCTATTAAAATATGAAGGGAGAATATATTTCACAGAAATTGCTCACACAATTGCAGAGGTTGGCAAATCCCAAATCACAGAATCAGGCAGCAGGCAGCAGACTTCTCCTGACTCACTTTGTTGTGGCAGTTGGTGAATCCAAAATCTGCAGGTCAGGCACCATGCTGAAGATTTCTCATGTTCCAAGAAACAGACGTCATGATAATACAAATGTAGCACTAAGAGAGATCAAACTTTGCCAGAGTATTCATTTATATAATGAGTACAGACAACACCAATGGGATTTCTTCCTTTCCCAAGGAAAGTCTTCTTCCCAATAACTGGAAATTCACATCAGATCACAAAATGGAAGAAGATACATGGGGTCTGCCAAACCACTGAAAATCATGACCCAGCCAAGTTGATACATAGTATTAAACGTCAAAAGTCTACCCCTTATCAATTACACACATCTGCCTAAAACATACATTGTTTCTAACTAAAGACAATTATAGAGTCATAGTCACACTTGCACCTAATGTGATACAACTAACACAAAAACACATTAGCCTTCATTTGCATCTTGTATTCATAATGAGTAATGATATAAAGGAGGAAAGAAAAAAAA